>NC_057794.1:280142168-280231818 GCF_018294505.1 Triticum aestivum | reverse complement strand
CCTCTGCCGCACCGCGCCGCCGTCGCCCCGCCACCGCAGCCCCGCCTCGCCGGAGGTACCATCGCCGTTTGCCGCCGCCCATTTTTTTGAGAACCGCTTCGGTTTTTTTAGAAAAACCCTAGTTCGTTTTTTAGATCGGTTCGCCGGTTTTTTCCCGGTTTTTTTCTTTAGCGGACGTTCGTCCGTACGTTTTTAACGAACGGTTTTCGCTCGTTAGTTATAGACAACGAATGCTCGTCTATTAGCCTGTTCGTCAGTTTTCTTTTATCGGATTTTTCCGCGATTATTTTTTATCGCGATTTTTGATCCGATTTTCGTTCTAGTTTATCTTTTCGCTCGTTTGTCGGAATCAGGCGATTCAAGCGCCTAGATCTTCGTCTCGGGACCCTCTTTCTGTTTAACCAACTTAAGCAAGATTTTGGTACTGTAAAATTTGACCTTAGTTCAGATTAGTAAACGGATCTTGTTTCTTTTACCGTTTGAGCTTCATTGCTCCGTTTGATTTGACTCTTTTTGCAACCGGAGTTCTTAAGTTGAACCTTCTGGTCAATTCTTTTTATTTGAGTTTTGCCCGTGCATCTTTGCTTGATTGCTTATGTGTGCTATTGTTTGTTTGCGATAGAACACCCGGAGTGCGAAGCGTGCTACTACGAATCCCTAGGTTTTGCGGATCATCAGCAAGGCAAGTAACACATTGATCATACTCTTTCCATACCCAGTTTTATGCATTAGTTCAATCCTCAAACATTGCATGATTAGGATGTCATTAACTTGTGGGTTGGGAAGTAGTTGATGAGGTAGAACCTATTGCCCTGCTATGTTCAAACCCTTGGGAGTTACTTCTACGTGTTGCTTATTTCGCTATGCTATGCTCGTAGATGTGGTTTGGGTGAGTGAAATCCATGATAGATGTGAGATTGTTAAATAATGGTTCAACTTAATGTGGCAACTTAAATACACATCTGGGTGGATTGAGGCACCTGGAGAACCCAGTGTTGCCTGTATTTTTGGAAATCCCGGGGTTCCGTGTGATTTTCCTATGGACCGCCACCCAGGCTCAAAGGGAACTAAGGTGATTCATGCTAGAAACTTCCGTGTGCAGCCACAAGATATTATGGCCTGTAGCATAGTTGAGTAAGTTGCATGAAGCTCTTGAAGAGGTGGATCAGCAGGTAGTGGGTTGTAGGTTTGGTATGGTTTGCCCTGAGTAGAGAGTTAATGTTTCTGAAAGACTGTGTCTCGGTCATCCGTTTCTCAAACATCGTGTAGTGCGAGAAAACCAACGGAGGAGATCAAGTCTTGCGGGGAAATGTGCGCAAACCTCTGTAGAGTGTACAATCTAATCATGGTTAGCCGTGTCCCCGGTTATGGACATCTTGAGTATCTAGTACTTAGAGTATCTCTAAGTATCTCATCACTTTTAACTTAATATTGTTGGGTTGATAATTACTTCAATCGGGATTGAGTTGGAGGAACCTTCTCAATGATGTTTCAACTACCATGATTGTTAAATTAAAATGTATTCCTTTGTTGTAGGGAAAAATTGGCTTTTCGCAAAACTATAACCATAGAGCTTTCCACCAGCCAAATATGCATGTAGTGATAGCATTATTCTGTTCTTGCTCTACTGTGTTACGTTGCCAGCATATTCCTTGTGCTGAGCCGTTTCGCGCTGCAACGTATTATGTTGCAGACTTTTCAGACGAGGAGTAAGGTTCGTTAGGTCGTTGCCGTGCAGCTCAGCCATGTCATTGTTGTTGATGGAACTTTATCTTCCAAGCCTTCCGCTGTTATCGCATTAGATGGCCTTAAGCCATATTTATTGTAATAAGTTCTCTGTTGAGACATTCGATGTAATAAGTGTGTGATTGCTACTCTGTTATAAATCCTCGAGTACTGTGTGTGTCAGCATTACCGATCCAGGGATGACACTGAAGCACAGAGACTTGACCGTTTGAGGTCGGGTCGCTACAAGATGGTATCAGAGTACACGCTGAGTTTAGGACACGACCACTAAGATAAACCCTAGTTCACTCTTCTCTACTCATTTATGACTCCTCTCCATTTTCTACTCTTTAGGATGGCGGACGCAAGGAACAAGTTTGCATAACCGGATGAAGACACACCTTTTGGACGACACTTGAAGGAAGTCACTAGGTACCTGAACATAGGAATACCAAGATTCACCGGGACTTACAACGCCACATTACCAGAAGAGGAGCGATGGATGATTCAAGTTCAAGTTCCAGGAAGGACATTCACGCCAATCACTAAGCCCATAGAGTTTTCCTTCTATGCACCCACCTGGAGTCTAGGCAAGAGCATGTCAGCCCACATTACCATAGGACGCATTGGAGAAATCTACAGCAAGGACCTTAAGGACACTATCTATCAGATATGTGGGCACCGAGACGAGCAATGGGAGATGATTAGCACCAGGAAGGACAGATCCATTGTCGCATTCATCCAGGAATTAAATCAGCATATTCGACGTCAGGAGAACCAGATGTGCTCAAACATGATGGATTTGAAGAAGGCAAAGACAAGGATTGTCGAGCCAGAAGAAGAACTCAAGTTCACACGCGATGGATATGAGGAGGAAATTAAGACACTATTGGAGAAGAACGACGACCTGGTAAAGAAGATCGGAGTATTCATGAGAGATCTAGCGCCGAGAAGAGAAGACGATGATTCCACTTGCCCGGACAAGTACATCATCATCGATGATACCGACTCCGACCCTAGTGATGATGACTTTGAAGACGAAGCTGGAGCAGATATCATGGAGTCTTCCACCGATCAAAATTTCTAGATGACCACCAAATAATTAGTAGTATTCCCCCATGTATTTAGTAGTAGTTGAGAACTTTTAGAGTAGTTAGATCGATTGTATGCCCTTGCTTGATTGAGTGAGTGAAATGATTGTGTTTGTCTCATGTGCATATGGGTAGTGCTTTCTCATTAGACCCCTTTTCTATTCTGATCTCTTCCATCTAAACCCATCAGATGCCTCCGAGACGTGACCCTGGATTTACCTTCCCACCGGAGCTCACTCAGTTGATCCAGCAGCAGAATACCTTGATGTAGTTGTTAGTACAAAACCAAGGCAACCACAACAACAACAATCCACCACCACCACCACCAGTTGACAACTTAGCCCGTTTTCTGAGGTTGCAGCCGCCGGTGTTTTCCAGTAGCACCGAGCCTATAGTAGCAGATGATTGGCTCCGCAGGATTGGAAGGGAGTTAACCACTGCAGGATGTACCGATGCTGAGAAGGTGCGTTTTGCCGCACATCAGTTGGATGGACCAGCAGCCTCATGGTGGGAGAATTACACTGTCACCTATCGTATAGCCACTGTTACATGGTACCAGTTTCAGCAAGCTTTCCGTACAGCCCATGTCTCAACTGGAGCTATGAGTATGAAGAAGCGTGAGTTTCGCAACTTACGCCAGGGGAACCGTACCGTGGCTCAGTACGCGGATGAGTTTAGCAAGTTATCTCGCTATGCCCCTAATGATGTGGCTACAGATGCCGCAAAGCAGGAGAAGTTTATGAAAGGGCTGAATGATGAGATGAGCATGCAGTTGATGGTGGCAACATTCAACAACTACCAGGAGTTGGTAGATAAGGCTCTTATGATTGAAGGGAAGCAGCAGCAGATTGAGAGCCGTAAGAGGAAGTATGGACAAGGGAGGTATAACTCAGGAGCTCAACAGAAGCCTCGCCTAATCCCGAACTTGGGAGGACTTGTTCATAACCATGGAGGCCACACCCATAATGAAGTAACCATAATCATACTAGCCCAAGGAATGGGAATGGGAATGGAGCAAGCAACAATCAGAATCGCCCCAATCTAGCCACACCCGCCAAGAGAGACCTAAGCCACGTTACTTGTTTCAAGTGCGGGAAGACTGGACATTATGCCACGGAGTGCCCTGAAGGGAAGAATGGAAATGGAAATGGGAGCGCTGGGAAGAAGCCCAATCCATTCAACAAAGGACAAGTAAACCACGTTAACATGGAGGAGGTTGAAGAGCAGCCTGACGCGGTTATAGGTAAGTTTTTGGTTAAGTCATTTACCACTCTTGTTCTTTTTGATACTGGTGCATCGCATTCATATATATCAAGGGGATTCGTGGATAAGTATAGACTACCAACCCAAACCCTTAGGACCCCTCTGTTAGTAAGTTCACCTGGAGCAGAGTATATGGCTAGTCGATGGTGTGACCAGATACCCCTAACCATTGGCAACCATGTTTTTCCGTCCGACCTAATTATCTTGGAGTCACAAGGATTGGATGTGATATTAGGCATGGACTGGATGTCAAAGTATGAAGGAAGCATTGACTGTGCTAGTAAGTCGATTTATCTCACCACCCCAGAGGGAAAAAGGATTAAGTATGTATCTAGGCATGTGCCAAGAAGTAGCCAAGTGAATACCCTCACGGGAGTTGTTCAGGAAGAAGTGCCTGTAGTGAAGGATTACCCAGATGTTTTTCCAGAGGAGTTACCAGGCATGCCACCGGATCGAGGTATCGAGTTTCTGATAGAGTTATTACCAGGTACAGGGCCAATATCCAAGAGACCCTATCGGATGCCCACGAATGATCTGGAGGAGATTAAGAAATAGATCAAGGAGTTATTGGAGAAAGGTTACATTCGACGGAGTTCATCACCATGGGGAGCCCCAGTGCTTTTGGTTGAGAAGAAGGATAAGTCCCTAAGAATGGTTGTTGATTGTCGGGCCTTGAATGAAGTGACGATTAAGAACAAGTACCCATTGTCGATGATCAATGATCTGTTTGATCAGCTGCAAGGAGCTAAGGTGTTTTCGAAGATCGATCTGCGATCGGGATACCATCAGTTTAAGATTCAAGAGAAGGATATACCAAAGACAGCATTCACCACACAGTACAGGTTATACGAATATACGGTCATGTTGTTTGGACTGACTAACGCCCCTGCCTATTTCATGAGCATGATGAACAAGGTGTTCATGGAATACTTGGATAAGTTTGTTGTGGTGTTTATTGATGATATAATGGTATACTGAAGAATGAAGAGGAGCACAAGGAGCATTTTCGTTTAGTTCTCGAGAAACTCGGGGAACACCAGTTGTATGCCAAGTTCAGCAAATGCGAGTTTTGGTTGAAGGAAGTCGGATTCCTTGGACATGTTATATCAGGTGAAGGTATAGTAGTAGACCCCACCAAGGTCTAGTCAGTCACTGAATGGTTGGCACCCACTTTAGTTAGCGAGATCCGCAATTTTCTTGGACTCGTAGGATACCATCGGAGATTCATTGAGAATTTTTCCAAGATTGCGAAGCCAATGACGGAATTATTGAAGAAGGATACCAAGTTTAATTGGATGGAAGAGTGCGAGGCTAGTTTCCAGGAGTTGAAGAAATGTTTGACTATAGCCCCAATGCTGACACTGCCAGATATACATAGGGATTTCCAAGTGTATTGCGATGCCTCTCGCTTAGGACTTGGAAGCGTGCTTATGCAGGACGGAAGAGTTGTTTCGTATGCCTCACGACAACTAAAACCGCACGAATTGAATTATGCCACGCATGATTTGGAGTTAGCAGCCGTAGTGCATGCATTGAAGACATGGAGACATTACCTTATTGGAAACCATTGTGATGTGTACACGGATCATTAGAGCTTGAAATACATCTTCACACAGAAGGAACTGGACCTTAGGCAGAGGAGATGGTTGGAGCTTATAAAGGATTATGACATGAAGCTGCACTATCATCCAGGAAAGGCCAATGCCGTAGCAGATGCCTTGAGCCGAAAGAGTTATGCTAATACCCTAGTGAGCACAGGATTGCCGAAGGAGTTAGCAGATGATCTCAGGGAACTTCGATTGGAGATTGTTCCCAGGGATGACACTGAAGCACAGAGACTTGACTGTTTCAGGTCGGGTCGCTACACATACGGGAAGAGGGTGAAGAAAAGGCAAAGGCAAAGGTGAAGTGGGGGAGAGGAAAATGAGTGGCAAATGGAAAATAATGTAATGCGAGGGATAAGAGTTTGTGATGGGTACTTGGTATGTCTTGACTTGTGTGTAGATCTCCCCGGCAACGTCACCAGAAATCCTTCTTGCTACCTCTTGAGCACTGCATTGGTTTTCCCTTGAAGAGGAAATGGTGATGTAGCAAAGTAGCGTAAGTATTTCCCTCATTTTTTGAGAACCAAGGTATCAATCTAGTATGAGACTACACGCAAGTCCCTCGTACCTGCACAAACAAACAAGAATCTTGCAACCAACACGATAAAGGGGTTGTCAATCCCTTCACGGTCACTTACGAGAGTGAGATCTGATAGAGATAATAAGATAAATATTTTTGGTATTTTCATGATATAGATTGAAAGTAAAGATTGCAAAGTAAAATAGATTGGAAACTTATATGATAAAATATAGACCCGAGGGCCATAGGTTTCAGTAGTGGCTTCTCTCAAGATAACATAAGTATTACAGTGGGTGAACAAATTACTGTTGAGCAATTGATAGAAAAGTGCATAATTATGAGAATATCTAGGCATGGTCATGTATATAGGCATCACGTCCGCGGCAAGTAGACCGAAACGATTCCGCATCTACTACAATTACTCCACACATCGACCGCTATCCAGCATGCATCTAGAGTATTAAGTTCATAAGAACAGAGTAACACATTAGGCAAGATGACATAATGTAGAGGGATAAACTCAAGAAATATGATATAAACCCCATCTTTTTATCCTCGATGGCAACAATACAATATGTGCCTTGCTGCCCCTGCTTTCACTGGGAAAGGACACCGCAAGATTGAACCCAAAGCTAAGCACTTCTCCCATTGCAAGAAAGATCAATCTAGTAGGCCAAACCAAACTGATAATTCGAAGAGACTTGCAAAGATAACCAATCATACATAAAAGATTTCAGAGAAGAATCAAATATTGTTCATAGATAAACTTGATCATAAACCCACAATTCATCGGATCTCGACAAACACACCGCAAAAAGAGTTACATTGAATAGATCTCCAAGAATATCGAGGAGAACATTGTATTGAGATCCAAAAAGAGAAAAGAAGCCATCTAGCTAATAACAATGGACCCGAAGGTCTGTGGTAAACTACTCACACATCATCGGAGAGGCTATGGTGTTGATGTAGAAGCCCTCCATGATCGATTCCCCCTCCGACGAAGCTCCGGAAACGGCCCCGAGATGGGATCTCTTGGGTACAGAAGGTTGCGGCGGTGGAAATAGGGTTTCGTGGTGCTCTTGGATGTTTTCGTGGTATATGGATATATATATAGGAGGAAGAAGTAGGTCGGTGGAGCTGCGAGGGGCCCACGAGGGTGGGGCACGCCTAGGGGGCAGGTGTGCCTCCCTGCCTCGTGGCCACCTCGTTTCTTTCTTGATGTCTACTCCAAGTCCCCTGGATCATGTTTATTCCAAAAATAACCCTCCCAAAGGTTTCATTTCGTTTGGATTCTATTTGATATTCCTTTTCTGCGAAACACTGGAAGGCAAAAAAATAGCAATTTGCATTGGGCCTTGGGTTAGTAGATTAGTCCCAAAAATAATATAAAAGTGCATAATGAAGCCCATTAAACATCCAAAACAGATAATATAATAGCATGGAACAATCAAAAATTATAGATACATTGGAGACGTATCACCAACCTACACAATAAATATCCATGCCGGAAGGCGATTGAGGGAGTCCTGGATTAGGGGGTGTTCGGATAGCCGGACTATACCTTCAGCCGGACTCCTGGACTATGAAGATACAAGATTGAAGACTCCGTCCCGTGTCCGGAAGGGACTTTCCTTGGCATGGAAGGCAAGCTTGGCGATACGGATATGAAGATCTCCTATCATTGTAATCGACTCTATGTAACCCTAACCCTATCCGGTGTCTATATAAACCGGAGGGTTTTAGTCCGTAGGACAACATACACATCAACAATCATACCATAGGCTAGCTTCTAGGGTTTAGCCTCTTCGATCTCGTGGTAGATCTACTCTTGTACTACCCATATCATAAATATTAATCAATCAGGACGTAGGGTTTTACCTCCATCGAGAGGGCCCGAACCTGGGTAAAACTTCGTGTCCCTTGCCTCCTGTTACCATCCGGCCTAGACGCACAGTTCGGGACCCCCTACCCGAGATCTGCCGGTTTTGACACCAACATTGGTGCTTTCATTGAGAGTTCCTCTGTGTCGTCACCGTCAGGCTCGATGGCTCCTACGATCATCGATAGCGATGCAGTCCAGGGTGAGGCCTTCCTCCCCGGACAGATCTTCGTCTTCGGCGGCTTCGCACTGCGGGCCAATTCGCTTGGTCGTCTGGAGCAGATCGAAAGCTACGCCCCTGGCCGTCAGGTCAGATTTGGAAGTTTAAACTACATGGCTGACATCCGCGGGGACTTGATCTTCGACGGATTCAAGCCACTGCCGAGTGCGCCGCACTGTCACGACGAGCATGATCCAGCTCTGCTGCCGAACAATGCCCTGGAGGCCGCACACGCATCGGCTTCGACTCTTAATTTGGAGCCAACCGCGCCGATCGAGGATGGGTGGTTGGACGCCGCCTCAGGGGCTGCGATCCCAACGGCGATTGAGCCGAACACCAGCCCCGCACTCCGCGAGACTCACGATTCCAAGGAGTCGGACTCCTCTCTGGACTCCGAACCTTTGAACGCTTTTGCCAATCGAATCCGATTGGGTGCCGATCATGGAGTTTACTGCCACGGACATCTTTCAGCACTCGCCCTTTGGCGATATTATAAAATCACTAAAGTCTCTCTCTTTATCAGGAGAGCCCTGGCCGGACTACGGTCAGCGATATGGGGATGCGGACAATGAAGAAATTCAAAGCCCACCCACCACCCACTTTGTAGCCACTGTCGATGATTTAACCGACATGCTTGACTTTGACTCCGAAGACATCGATGGTATGGACACCGATGAAGGAGACGATGAAGAACCAGCACCTATTGGGCCCTGGAACGCCACCTCGTCATATGACGTATACATGGTGGACGCACCAAAAGATGACGACGAGGAGCGGAAGGACGCACCGAAGGCTTGTTCCCTCGAAAAGCAGTCAAAGCGGCGACGCAAGCGCCGCCCCAAATCCCGCCTCGACAGAAATAGCGATCACACAGACCCAGCGCTAGAGCAGGGTGAACCGCTTTCGGACAACGGCAATCCGGATAATCAAACTGAACAAACAAACCCTATCAAGGATAATGGTCCGGACGACATAACGCCGGACAAACACCCGGAGCAACATACCGCCCGTAAAAGGCTTGTTGCTACCGCGAGGAGCCTGAAAAAGCAGAAACAAAGGCTCAAGGCTGTGCAAGACACACTCCAATTCAGATGGAGTAAAATACTCAGCACTGCAGCAAGGTACGGCGACAATCGCCCCTCCAAAAGCTACCCAAAGCAGAAGCTGCTACCCGAATTCGATGAGGAGGCCTCAGAACCCCCACAACCAAATATCAAAGCAGCCACCTGGCCGGATAGACGACCCCTCTACCAACACAGAGCGGCATACAACGCCGCTCACAATACAACACGCGACCCATGCGAGGGCTCGCACCCAAAGGACGGCGCAACCAGATCCATCTATGGACCACGCAAGCGCGCCCCAGCATACAATGCAACACAACAAGCATCCGAACAACGCGGTACACCCAGCTACAGGGGTGCCGCAAACCCCCTATGTTTCACCGATGAGGTGCTGGACCACGAATTCCCAGAGGGATTCAAGCCCGTAAACATAGAGGCATACGACGGAACAACAGACCCTGGGGTCTGGATTGAGGACTACATCCTTCATATCCATATGGCTCGAGGAGATGATCTCCACGCCATCAAGTACCTACCCCTCAAGCTCAAAGGGCCAGCTCGTCACTGGCTCAAAGGCCTCCCCGAAAGCTCCATTGGAAGTTGGGAAGAGCTCGAAGACGCTTTTCGGGCAAATTTTCAAGGGACATATGTCCGACCTCCGGATGCGGACGATTTGAGTCATATAACTCAACAGCCCGGAGAGTCAGCCCGAAAGCTTTGGAACAGGTTTCTTACTAAAAAGAACCAGATTGTCGACTGTCCGGACGCCGAAGCCTTAGCAGCTTTCAAGCATAGCGTCCGTGACGAATGGCTCGCCAGACACCTCGGCCAAAATAAGCCGAGAACGATGGCCGCATTAACAAACCTCATGACCCGCTTTTGCGCGGGGGAGGACAGCTGGCTAGCCAGATGCAGCACCAGCGACCCCAGTACATCTGAAGTTAGAGATGGAAACGGGAAATCACGGCGCAACAGCAATAACAAACGCCGGAATAAAGAAGACAGCACGAAGGGCACGACAGTAAATGCCGGATTCAAAAGCTCTCGGCCAGGTCAAAAGCCGCCCCCTAAAGGCACCAGGGACGAACTGTCCAGCCTCAATAAAATTCTGGACCAAGTATGTCAGATTCATAGTACCCCTGGTAAACCTGCTAATCATACCCACAGAGAATGTTGGGTCTTCAAGCAGTCCGGCAAGCTCAACGCCGTACACAAGGGGGAGGATACACCAAGTGAAGACGAGGACGAGCCCCCCAAGCAAGACACGGGGGAACAAAAGCAATTTCCACCAGAAGTCAAAACAGTAAACGTGTTACACGTAATCAAGGAAAAAACAATGCGGCACTCCCAGGAAAGTATACCCAAGTGCCTATCACCACGAAGTCCTGCTACTGGACATCTCAACCGATCACTTTCGACCATCACGATTACTCAGCAGGTATCCGACACGCAGGATGGGCTGCCCTGGTGTTAGACCCAGTAATTGGCAGATATCACTTCACAAGGGTCTTGATGGACGGCAGCAGTAGCCTAAACCTAATATATCAGGATACAATCCGCGGGATGGGGCTAGACCCAACACAAATTCGCCATAGCAATACTACCTTTAAAGGAGTAACGCCAGGCCCAGGGGCTCGTTGTACGGGCTCCCTCCTCCTACAAGTCACATTCGGCTCCCCCGATAACTTCCATCGCGAGCATTTAACTTTCCACATCGCTCTGTTTCAAAGTGGCTACCAAGCACTGCTCGGACGCGAAGCTTTCGCTCGCTTTAATGCAATACCACACTACGCCTCCCTCACACTCAAGATGCCCGGTCCACGTGGCATCATTACAGTGCACGGAAATATCAAGCGATCTCTGCGCGCCGAAGAGAGTGAGGCTGCCTTGGCCGCCGCACACTAAAGGCGCCCGGACAAACGAAAGCCTCCAATAGGTCGTCAAGACCTCAGATACAACTAATCAAGTCCGGCGCCGCTATTTATACGGAAATAAGTGGTCACACCCCTATTTGTCAATACAAGGGGCTCAACGCGCGCAGACAAGTGGCAATTTCTTATCATCTTGAACTATACATGGTTTCTTTAAAAACTATCCTTTTGCACGACAACTTTTTCACTTAACTTCCTCTCTTTTACAGACGATCATCGTGCTACACCCGTCCAGGATACGGCACAACGGAGACACAGGCGCAGACGTGCAGCAGGGACCCGCTCCAAGGATTCTTTTTAGATTAAGACCCTGCGTAAACCTTTTTTACTGTCTCTTGTTGATACATATCCACCGTTGAGAAGGATGCTGACGTCTTGGCATGTGGCCACGCCAGAACAATGCACGTACCTGGACACACGGGGCTTCTTACAAAGGCCACTATTTAGGCCCGGTTTATACCACAAAGACCGAATACCTTAGGGAGTATTCGGCGTCGCGAGTTTGGCCCTATATGCATCAGCTCCGAATCATTGTCTTTGGTCAAATGTTGGGTTTGCCCGGCTCCTGTGTTTTGGTGCCTTACGTTCCGCCTTGCCGGCTAAGGTAGCACCAGGAGAACTACTGCGATTGTGCCCTGGTTCATCCGGACGAGCACCTCAGTAGAGAAAGCCGAAAACTGACTGTCATGATATAGCGTGAGACTGGTCAACCACTCGATGACCTGTGGGAATGTTAGAATTCCTCCGCCTTAACGAAGGGCCGTTTCCCGGCCAGGCATGTACGCACCCCGATATCGGGAGAGTGCGGAGCCACCAGGGGCTATCTAGTAGCCCCACTGTCAAACTCCTATGGCTAAGTGAAAGTGCTAAAGCATTATAGTCCGGTTGCCTCGCTCGCTCCGCTATCACCTCCTTAATAGGACCAAGACGTTGGGTTAAGTGTGAATGCGTGTTTTTGCGAGCACCTCCGCATTATATGCGTGAGGGTTGAAGCCGACGGCTGCAATCTTTCAGGTTATACACATGTATACATAAACGGCCGCCCAGGAGGCATCATATTACTTTCAGGCAAAAGTATAAAAATAGCCTTATAAAAATTTATAAAAGCATTTCGCTTACAATGAGATTACATATCACTCAAACATAATATTTTTTGAGCACTGGGTCTCTATCAAACGGGCACCCTCAAGAACTTCTTCAAAGTAGTGCTCGACAGCCTTTCGACCTATAGCCGAATCCCGCGTTGCAACATTGGTAGCATCCATCTCCGCCCAATATGCCTTAACACGGGCAAAGGCCATCCGTGCGCCCTCTATGCACGCCGACCTCCTCATCGCATCAATGCGCGGCACCACATCAAGGACCTGTTGCACCAAGCTAAAATAGTTGTTCGGTTTTGACCTTCCCGGCAACAGCTGATCCACAACAGACCTCATAGAGAGTCCGGACAACCTGTTTAGTTCGGCCCATTCGGCTAATTGGTCGGTCAATGAAAGTGGATGCTCGGGAGAATGGAATTGTCTCCAAAACAGTCGGTCTACTCCACGATCTGTATGACCCTGGAAGTACTTGGCCGCATCGGCAGCGCTCGCCGCCAAATCCATATACACATCCTCTGAACTCCACAGCCGATCTAGAGGGGCATACCATGGATCTCCGAATTTCCTACGCAACATAAAGGATTTCCCAGCTACAATATCCCCGGCTTCCCGCAGCTCCTCCTTCTTTGCCCTCATAGCAGAGCGGAGATCCTTTTTCGTCGCAGCAGCCTTTTCAAGGTCCGATGCCTTCGCTTGGTTTTCTTTTTCAAGAACCCGGCAATGGTCGGCGGCGGCTTTTAATTCTATAGCCATCTTGTCCATCTTGTCTTGGGTCTCGCCATGCGCGGCCTTCTCGGCTTGCAACTCTTCAGCCGCCTTCACAGCAGCCGCATTGCCCATCCTCGCTTGTTCCTTGGCTCGGGCAAGTTCTGCCCGCAAGGCTTCAACAGTGGCAGCTCCATCTGCAGTCACAATATATTAAAGATACTGGCATCATGCTGCTCTTCCTATTGTGGCGTCTACCAGATAATGACACTTACCCTGTGCCTCGTCAAGCCTTTTGTTAACAAGCTCGATGTCGGCGTCTGCCGCATCCAACTGCCGTTCTAAATGGGCAAACTCGCTAGTCCGGCTAGCCACCGGAGCTTCCATCACCTGCACATAGAGGCAGTATGGTTATTACCTGGGAATATGATCCTCTGTTCGTCGTCGTTTCCGACAACAACCAGAGTCTCAGGGGCTACTATCTACACAGGGCACACCTAGCATGTGCAGGACTATCATACATTCTTTTACGTACCTCAAAGCCTATCAGTAGACTCATAAAAGCTTCATGCAATCCGCTTTCGGCGGACGATATTCTCTCCATCACCGTATTCATCAGCACACTGTGTTCATCTGAGATGGCCGCTCGCCCCACCAACTCCCTCAGAACATCCGATCGCACACTAGACGGTGCCGGACTCTTTTGTCTGCTCTCTTCGGGAGCCGGACATTGGGAGCTTCGGGGGTCAATGGGATTATCTTCTGGCCTCACCGGACTCGGAGAGGCCCTCCGCGACGACACTTCAGGGTCACCCGCTTCCGGAGCGGAGGAGTCCGGAGGAGGCGTTTCGCTCTCCATCATCTCTGGAAGAAGATCCCCCGAAGATGAGCTCATTTGAGAGGGGCTAAGGCCCGAACTGCAAAATATATGCGGTGGTTATCTTCTCAGAAGAAAAAGATGGCATATCTGTACTATTAAAGTATTTCGGGTCACTTACGACTCGCGGGAGAATTGATCCCCCCGTGGACCTTGTGCGGCAACGGCGCCCCCCCAAAGTAGGACCCTCTGTGGGAGACTTCTTCTCCCGTTTGGAAGCTTCGGCTTCCGAATCCCCGGGCGCAGTCCTTTTCCTCTTCTGGTCGCCTTCCCTCATGGAGACGCTCGCTCCCTCGGCTAGAATGGGCAGCATTGGGGGCCCGCGTCCACCCGCATTATCCTCTGCAGTATCTTCCTTCAAGGGCTCCAGGTAAGGTGCGGTCTGGAGCATCTTTTCCAATACCGGATTTTCCAAACCCTCGGGGAGGGGGGCCGAACACCGAATCAACTTCGCCTTTGTTAGCCAGTCCTGGTCAAAAAGCAAACTCTCAGAAATAACTTTGTAACAAAGAAGAGATAGTATGTTCGGCCGGAAGATGCCTTACCTGTTCGGCGGCGCGGTTACTACTCAGGCCCACGTCCTCGGAGATTTCTGGACACTCCACCTGAGGTCCGAAGAATGACTTGTACATCTCCTCGTGCGTCAGGCCGAGAAAATTTTGAATGATGTGCGGTCCCTCGGGATTGAACTCCCATAGGCGAAGAGGCTAGCGTTTGCAAGGCTGGGCTTGACGAACCAGCATAACTTGTATTACCGCGACCAAACTGAAATTTCCATTGAAGAGATCTCGAATGCGGCTTTGCAGTATAGGCACGTCCTTGGCTGGCCCCCAGCTCAGACCTCTGTTGATCCATGACATTAGTTGTGATGGAGGGCCCGAGCAGAAAACAGGGGCGGCCGCCCACTTGGCACTTCTAGGAGCTGTGATGTAGAACCACTCCTGTTGCCACAATTCAGACACCTCTCGGATGGAACCTTTGGGCCACGGAGCTCCCGTCATCATGAGTATTAAGGCACTTCCACACGCTGCATGTTGCCCCTCGATCATCTTCTGCTTCACTTCAAAGGTCTTGAGCCAGAGGCCAAAGTGAGGGGTGACCCGGAGGAAGGCCTCGCACACGACAATGAATGTCGTGATATGAAGAAAAGAGTCTGGAGCTAGATCATGGAAGTCTAGCCCATAATAAAACATCAGACCCCTGACGAACGGATCCAAAGCAAGGCCTAGACCTCGGAGGAAGTGGGAGACGAACACGGCGTTCTCGTTGGGTTCGGGGGTGGGAACGGCCTGCCCTTGGGGAGGTAGTCGATGCAAAATCTCGGCGGTCAGATATCTGGCCTCCCTCAACTTCTTGATGTCTTCTTCCGTGACGGAGGAAGGCATCCATCGGCCTTGAAGGCTAGATCCGGACATGACTGGAGGTTCGGAGCACCTGACCTGAACTTCGGGCGTTTGAGCTTGAGGTGGGGGAAGGATTCGATTGAGCACGGGAGGGAAAAATAAAAGCCTTGTCCCCTTTATAAAGAGGGTGAATATCAAGCGTCCTCTCCGTGTCCGCTTGGACTTGCCTATAATCTAGGAGTCCTAGAAGCGGTTGGGTTACCCACGCCCGTATTGATGAGAATCCCGGGATAAGGGGACACGATCTCTGCTTTAACAAGACGTGCCAAGGAAACCGCCTCGCATAACGCGCTGAGGTGGGATAATGAAACGACTCGGATAAAGGCTTGGCCGTGGTGTGACACGCTACGGAATACGTCAGCAGATTAGATTGGTGTAAATATTATTCTCTCTATGGCAATATGTGGAAACTTATTTTGCAGAGCCGGACACTATCTTCGTGTTCAAAACCTTCTATGAAGTACTTGGAGGAGGAACCCGCCTTGCAATGCCGAAGACAATCTGCGCGCCGGACTCGTCGTCATTGAAGCCTGGTTCAGGGGCTACTGAGGGAGTCCTGGATTAGGGGGTGTTCGGATAGCCGGACTATACCTTCAGCCGGACTCCTGGACTATGAAGATACAAGATTGAAGACTCCGTCCCGTGTCCGGAAGGGACTTTCCTTGGCGTGGAAGGCAAGCTTGGCAATACGGATATGAAGATCTCCTACCATTGTAACCGACTCTATGTAAGCCTAACCCTATCCGGTGTCTATATAAACCGGAGGGTTTTAGTCCGTAGGACAACATACACATCAACAATCATACCATAGGCTAGCTTCTAGGGTTTAGCCTCTTCGATCTCGTGGTAGATCTACTCTTGTACTACCCATATCATCAATATTAATCAAGCAGGACGTAGGGTTTTACCTCCATCGAGAGGGACCGAACCTGGGTAAAACTTCATGTCCCTTGCCTCCTGTTACCATCCAGCCTAGAGGCACAGTTCGGGACCCCCTACCCGAGATCCTTCGGTTTTGACACCGATAGCGATGTCTCAGGCATATCAGAAACCTGGAGACTCACACTTTTGGGTTGGCCTAATGACAACAAAGAAACACATCTTTCACTTTGGGTCTTTCGCGATAAAGGACATGTCGGAGATTCGATTCAAGTAAGACATCTGACTAGGCAATGCCAGTGTCCGACAACAATATCCAACCTTGTACAACATTGCTCGCCATAAGAATAACACCATTGCGAAGGTGCGCAGCTCATCCCCGCCGAATATTTCATTCAGAAGGGATTTGATTGGTACCTGACTAATGTCATGGCATAATCTCTTGTCATGTTTGGATTCGACTAACCTGACACAAGGCCGGGATGTGTTTCGCTGAAACCTTATTACACTGGGTCAATTACAGTAGACTATATGCACCATGCGCTCACGCGTTCAGATGTACTGGTGAGTAATAACAAAAAAATGGAAGGTAGAGATTTCACTTAAAATTAAAATATGTACTTGTATCTTCGTAGGGGAGTTGTGCTAACCAAAGACAACCTCGCACGATGTAATTGGTCAGGAAGTAAGAAGTGTTGTTTTTGTACTCATGACGCGACAATCAAACACCACTCTTCCAATGTAAGTTTGTGCGTTCTACATGGTCAGACATCCAATGGCGTCAAATTTATATTTGTCCACAATTGTTGGCAATATTTTGGTCATTGGATGTACGATATTTCAAACAGGTTCAAAACTCTAATAAGGGTGGGAACGCATGCCTTACCATGGTTCACTTTGACTATGTAGAAATGATTTGATTTTTAATGACAAAAATGCTTCTCCTCTGCAGGTTATTTTTCATTATACGCACTCGTCTCGTACGTGGTCTACACTACAACGAGCGGAGTACCAACCGCTATTGAAGACGATGTGTATGTAGTTCAAGCATGTGGCTACAGAGGTCTTTACCTAACATGGGTGACAACATAATCTCCGAATTGGTTCACCATCCATTTCGACATGGGCATATTGTCGGTCTATAGGAATCTATTGTTGTCGAACTGTCGGGTTTTTTTACTTTCTTTGGTCAGACTGTTGGTGTTTGACTGTGCGCATACTTATTACGCAGAGGTCGGATCATACTCTTAATGTACTGTCTACATTTCGAGTTAATAAAAATCACCCTCTATAGAGAGAGAAAAAACTAAGTCTACAGTGTATACATTTGCATGTTTTTTTCAAGAACCGGTAAACTAAGTTGCTCATTATTTTCATTAAGATTGGCTAGAAGCATCATTTAAAAGGTTAGCACCCTAATGGTTAGAAAAACAGACCACCATCCGCTTGGGAAATACTACTCCGCCTCCCTCTACTAGCCTTAAGACTAGCCCTCTCCTAAAACTTCAAATCCTCCATGGCCAGATTAGCTACTCTATAAGCATAGGAGGAGCTGCCATCAAAGTTTGGAAGCTTAAACTACATGGCTGATATCCGCGGAGACTTGATCTTCGACGGATTCGAGCCCCTGCCTTGTGCGCCACGCGGTCACAATGAGTACGATTTAGCTCTACCATCGGACCGTATTCAGGATATCGCACCGGCAGCCGCTCCAAGCCTCAATTCGGAGCCAGTTGCGCCATCCATGGACGGGTGGATAGACCCCAACATGGAGGTCGCATCCTCAGAGGCTATCGAGCCGAATATCGACCTTACCCTTCACGAGAGCTGTGTCGCCAGACTGCCGGTTCCTTCTCCGGCCACGGACTCCAAACCGCGTGCGCCCGTTCCTATCGAATCCGATTGGGCGCCGATCATGGAGTTTACCTCCGCGGATGTTTTTCAGCACTCGCCCTTCAGGTCTCTCTCCTTGTCAGGAGGATCCTGGCTGAACTATGCCCGGCAGGATTGGGATGCGGACGATGAAGAAATTCGGCGCCCACCCACCACCCACTTAGTAGCCACTGTCGACGACTTAACCAACATGCTCGACTTCGACTCCGAAGACATTGACGGTATGGACGACGATGCGGGAGACGAACAGGAACCACTGCCCACAGGGCACGGGACGCCCACTTCATCACATGACGTATACATGGTGGACACACCCAAAGAAAAAAACAATGAGGAACGGAAGGACACAGCGAAGGGTTGTTCCCTCGAGAAGCAGTCAAAGCGGCGGCGTAAACGCCGCTCCAAATCCCGCCTCGGCAGAAATAACAATTATATGGACCCAACGATAGAGCAGGGTGAACCATCGCCCGACCAGGGCAACACGGGGAATCAAACCGAACAACCCGACTCCGTCGAAGATAACAGTCCGGATGACACCACACCGGACAGGCGCCAGGAGCAACATAACGCCCACCAAAGGCTTGTTGCCACGGCAAGGAGCCTGAAAAAACAGAGGCAAAGGCTCAAGGCTGCACAAGACACACTCAAAATCAAATGGAGTGAAGTACACAACACTGCAGCGAAGTACGGCAGTAATCGCCACACCAAGAGCTATCCGAAGCGAAAGCTGCTACCTGAATTTTATGAGGAGGCCTTAGATCCTCCACAATTAAAAAATAAAATGGCCATCCGGTCGGATAGACAACCTCATAGCCAACATAAAGCGGCAAACGACGCTGCACATAAACCAGTACGCGATCCGCGTAAGGGCTCGCATCAAAAGGACGGCGCAACCAGATCCATCTATGGACCACGCAAGTGCTCTCCAACATACAATGCAACACAACAAACATCCGAACACCACAGTACACCCAAATACAGGGGTGCCGCACACCCTCTATGCTTCACCTACGAGGTGCTGGATCATGAATTTCCAGAGGGATTCAAACCCGTAAACATAGAGGCGTACGGCGGAACAACAGACCCTGGGGTCTGGATTGAGGACTACATCCTCCATATCCATATGGCTCGAGGAGATGACCTCCACGCCATCAAGTACTTACCCCTCAAGCTCAAAGGGCCAGCTCGGCACTGGCTTAAAAGCCTCCCTGAAAACTCCATCAGAAGTTGGGAAGAGCTCGAAGACGCCTTTCGGGAAAATTTTCATGGGACATATGTCCGACCACCGGATGCAGACGATTTAAGTCATATAACTCAACAGCCCGGCGAGTCAGCCCAAAAACTTTGGAACAGGTTCCTCACTAAAAAGAACCAAATAGTCGACTGTCCGGACGCCGAAGCCTTAGCAGCTTTCAAGCATAGCGTTCGAGACGAATGGCTTGCCAGACATCTCGGTCAAGAAAAGCCGAGAACAATGGCAGCATTAACAAGCCTCATGACCCATTTTTTGCACGGGCGAGGACAGCTGGTTAGCCCGATGCAGCACCAGCGACCCAAGTACATCCGAAGTCAGGGATGGAAATGGGAAATCACGACGCAGCAAGAATAAGCGCCGGAATAAGGAAGACAGCTCGAAGAGCACGGCGGTAAACGCCGGATTTAGAAGCTCTCGGCCAGGCCAGCAGAAGCCGCCCTCCAAAGCCAACAGAGACGAACTATCCAGCCTAAACAAAATTCTGGACCAAATATGTCGGATCGATAGCACCCCTGATAAACCTGCAAATCATACCCACAGAGAATGTTGGGTCTTCAAACAGTCTGGCAAGCTAAACGCCGAACACAAGGGGCAGGATACACCAAGTGAAGACGAGGACGAGCCTCACAAGCAAAGCATAGGGGAACAGAATAAATTCCCACCAGAAGTCAAAACAGTCAACGTGTTACACGTGATAGAAGGGAGAAACAAAGCGACACCTTTAGAGAAACATGCCCCGGGGCCTATCACCGCGGAGCTCCGCCACTGGTCGTCCCAACCGATCACCTTCGACCATCGGGATTACTCGGCAAGTATTCGGCAAGCAGGATGGGCTGCCTTGGTATTAGATCCAATAATTGACGGATACCACTTCACACGAGTCCTGATGGACGGCGACAGCAGTTTAAATATGATATATCAGGACACAGTTGCAAAATGGGGATAGACCAAACAAATATTTGCCGCAACAATGCCACCTTTAAAGTAGTAACGCCAGGCCCGGAGGCTCATTGCAGGGGCTCCCTGCTACTAGAGGTTATATGCGGCTTCCCCGATAACTTCCGCAGCAAAAATTTATCTTTCCACGTCGCTCCGTTCCAAAGTGGCTATCAAGCACTACTCGGACGCGAAGCTTTCGCTCGCTTCAACGCAATACCGCATTATGCTTCCCTTAAGCTCAAGATGCCTGGTCCATGCGGTATCATTACAGTAAATGGAAATATTGAGCGCTCCTTGCGCGCCAAAGACGGTGCGGTTGCCTTGGCCGCCGCACACTAAACGGCCTCACCAACCCAAGCATTTGACAGGTCATTAAGACCACGGACGTGGTTAGGCGAGTTCGGTGCAGCTATACATAATTAATATAGGTTTGATGGCTATACCCCTATTACAATACAAGAGGCTCACCGCACGCACAAAAGTGGCAATAAGGCTCACCTTTACTCAATTTCAACTATATATTGTTTATTTAGTATAACTTAACTTTGGCACGGCAATTAAGTTCCTCTCTTTTTCAGATGACCATCGTGCTACACCCGTCCAAGATACGGCACAACGGAGACACAGGCGCAGACGTGTAGCAGGGACCCATTCCTAGGATTCTTTGTAGATTAAGACCCTGCGTAAACCTTTTTTACTCTCTCTTGTTGATTTACATCCCTTGGTTCCTCGGTACAATCGAGAAGGATGCTGACGTCTTCGCATGTGGCCACGCCAGAATAATGCACGTTCCTGGACACCAGGGGCTTATTACAAAGGGTACTGTTTAGACCCGGTTTATACCATAAAGACCGAATACCTTAGGGAGTGTTCGGCGTCGCGAGTTTGGCCTTATATGCATCAACTCCGAATCATGTCTTTGGTCAAATGTTGGGTTTGCCCAGCTCCTGTGTTTTGCTGCCTTACGTTCCGCTCTATCGGCTAAGGCAGCACTAGGAGAACTACTGCGATTGTGCCCTGGTTCATCCAGACGAGCACCTCAGTAGAGAAAGCCAAAAACTGACTGTCATGATATAGCATGAGACCGGTCAACCACTCGCTAACCTATTGGAATCTTCGGGATTCCTCCGCATTAACGAATGGGTTGTTTCCCGGCCAGGCGTGTACGCACCCCGAATCCGGATGAGTGTAGAGCCACCAGGGGCTATATAGTAGCCCCACTGTCAAACTCCTATGGCTAAGTGAAAGTGTTAAAGCATTATAGTCCGGTTGCCTAGTTCGCTGTGCTATCACCTCCTTAATAGGACCAAGACGTTGGATTAAGTGTGAATACGCGCCTTCTGCGAACACCCCCGCATTATATGCGTGGGGGCTGAAGCGAATGACTGCAATCTTTGTGGTTATATACATGTATACATAAACGGCCGCACAGGAGGCATCACAATACTTTCGGGCAAAAGTATAAATACAGCCTTGATAAATTCAATAATACATTGTTTTTACAATGGGAGTACATCTCACTCAAACATAACATTCTTCGAGCACTGGGCCTCTATCACACGAGCGCCTTCAAGAACTTCTTCAAAATAGTGCTCGGCAGCCACTCGGCCTATGGCCGAACCCAGCGTCGCGACAGTAGTAGCATCCATCTCCGCCAAGTATGTTTTGATACGGGCAAGGGCCATCCACGAGCCTTCTATGCACGCCGACCTCTTCATCGCATTAATGCGCGGCACTGCACCGAGGAACTACTGCACTAAGCTAAAATAGTTGTACGGCTTTGGCCTTTCCGGCCACAGATGATCCACAACAGACCTCATGGCGAGTCCGGACAATCTATTAAGCTCGGCCCATTCGGCAAGCTGATCAGTCAGGGGAAGCGGACGCTCTGGAACGTTAAACTGCGACCAGAATAGCTTGTCCACCTCACGATCTGTTTGATCTCGGAAGTATTCGACCGCATAAACAGCACTCGCCGCCAAGTCCAGATATGCATCTGCCGAACTCCACATACGATCCAGAGGGGTATACCGAGGATCTCCAAATTTCCTCCGCAGCACAAAGGGCTTCCCAGCCACGATATCCCCAGCTTGACACAGCTCCTCCTTCTTCGCTCTCATTGCAGAGCGGGTGTCCTTGTTCGCCATCATGGCCTTTTCCAGGTTCGTCGCCTTCGTCCGGTTCTCTTCTTCAAGAATCCGGCAATAGTCGGTCATGTCTTTTAACTTTACAGCCATCTTGGCCATTTTTTCTTTGCTCTTGCTATGCGTGGCCTTTTCGGCTCTCAACTCTTCGGCCGCCTTCAAAGCGGCCGCATTACTGTTCCTTGCTTGCTCCTTGGCTCGGGCAAGCTCCGCCCGCAGGGCCTCCACGGTGGCAGCTCCATCTGCAGTCACAACATATTAAAGATACTGGCATCACGCTGCTCTTACTATGTGACATTCACCAGAAGCATCACCCACATTGTGCCTCGTCAAGCCGCTTGTTAACAAGCTCGATGTCGACATCCGCCGCATCCAGTTGCCGCTTTAGTTCGGCAACCCCATAAGTCCGGCTAGCCACCGGAGCTCCAGCCACCTGCACATAAAAGCGGAATGGTTATTACCTGGGACTACGATCCTCTGATCGTCGCTGTTCTTAGCGACAACCAGAGTCTCAGGGGCTACTATCTACACAGGGCACACCTAAAAATGTGCAGTACCATCACAAATGCATATCATTTCACGTACCTCAAAGCCCATCAGTACACTCATAAAGGCTTCATGCAACCCGCTTTCGGTGGACGAAATCCTTTCAATCACCATACACATCAATGTACGGTGCTCTTCTGAGATTGTCGCTCGCTCGAGCAGATCCTTCAGTACGTCTGACCGCATACCAGATGGTGTCAGACTCTTTTGATTGCTCTCTTCAAGAGCCGGATACTGAGGGCTTCAGGTGACCATGGGATTACCTTCTGGCCTTGCCGGATCCGGAGAAACTCGCCGTGATGACACTTCAAGGTCGCCTGCTTCTTGAGCTGGGGAGTCTGGGGGAGGCGTTTCGCTTTCCATCATCTCCGGAAGAAGATCCCCCGAAGACGAGCTCTGCTGAGAAGGGCTCAGATCTGAGCTGCAAGATAAATGCTTCGGTCATTCTCCTCAGAAGTAAGGTAGTATATTTTCACTATTAAGTACCTTTTTGATTACTTACAGCTCATTAGAGGGCTGATCCCCATGCGGACTTTGTGCGGCAAGAACACCCTCCGAGGTAGGACCCTCTGGCGGAGTTTTCTTCTCCCGTTTGGAAACCTTGGTTTCCGAATCTTCAGAGGTAGTCCTCTTCCTCCCCCGGGGCGAGGGAATGTCAGATTCCTTCCCTTGGTTATCCTCCCTCATGGAGGCGCTCGTTCCCTCGGTTTGGATAGGTAGCGGTGGAGGCCTGCTTTCGTCCTCTTTATTCCCCCCTTCATCTTCCTTTGAGGGTACCGGGCAAGGTGCTGGCTTGAGCATTTTTTCCAGCACCGGATTGTCCAAGCCTTCGGGAAGGGGGGCAAACACCGGACCATCTTCGCCTTTGTTATCCATTCCTGGTCAAAAAGCGATTCTTCAGAATGACGTCGTGATAAATGAAAGACACCGTGTTCGGCTAGAGGATTACTTACTTGGGCTGCGGTGCGGTTGCTGCTCAGGCCCACGTCATCGGAGGTGTCCGGACACTCTATTTGGGGTCCGAAGAACGACTTGTACATCTCCTCGTGCGTCAAGCCGAGGAAATTCTGAATAGCACGCGGTCCTTCTGGGTTGAATTCCCACAAGCGGAGGGGCCGGCGTTTGCAAGGCTGGACTTGATGAACCAGCATGACTTGCACTACCATAACCAAACTAAAATCTCCCTTGAAGAGATCTCGGATGTGGCTCTGGAATATGGGCACATCCTTGGTTGGACCCCAGCTCAGCCCCCTGCTGATCCATGACATCAGTTGTGGTGGAGGGCCCGAGCAAAAGGCGGGGGAAGCTACCCACTTGACACTTCTGGGAGCAGTGACGTAGAGCCACTCCCGTTGCCATAATCCGGACATCTCTAGAAAGGAACCCTTTGGCCATGGAGCTCCAGCGATATTGCTTATTAATGCCCCTCCGCACGCCGCGTGCCGCCCCTCAACCGTCTTCGGCTTCACATCAAAGGTCTTGAGCCACAGGCCGAAGTGAGGGGTAATGCGGAGGAAGGCCTCACATACTGTCCGGGGCTAGATCGTGGAAATCAAGCCCGTAATAGAACATCAAACCCCTTACGAAGGGATCCAAAGTGAGGCCTAGTCCTCGGAGGAAGTGGGAGATGAACACGACGTCTTCATTGGGTTCAGGAGTAGGGACGATCTGCCCTCGAGCAGGCAGCCAATGCGAAACTTCGGCGGTCAGGTATCTTGCCTCCCTCAACTTCTTGATATCCTCCTCCGTGATGGAGGAAGGCATCCATCGGCCCTGGAGGCTAGATCCAGACATGATTGGAGATCCGAAGCACCTGACCTGGGCTTTGGGTGTTAGAACTCAAGGCGGGGGAAGGATTCGATTGAGCACGGGAGGGCGAAAGTAAAAGCCTTGTCCCTTTATAAGGAGGGTGAATATCAAGCATCCTCCTCGTAGCCGTTTGGGACTTGCCTAAAATCTAGGAGTCCTAGGCGCGGTTGGGTTACTCACGCCCATATTGATGAGAATCCTGTAATAAGGGGGACATGGTCTCTGCTTTGACAAGACGTGTCAAGAAACCGCCTCGCGTTATGTGTGGGGCTAGTTAAAGAAAAACGGTTCGAATAATCACCGAGCCATGGCATCATGTCATGTTGCGAAAATGTGTCAGCAGATTAGATTTGTGGAAATATTATTCTCTCTACGATGGTATGTGGAACTTATTTTGCAGGGTCGGACACTATCCTTTCATTCGAACTCTTCTATGGTGTATCCGAAGGAGGAACCTGCCTTGCAATGCCGAAGACAACACTGCGCGCCGGACTCATCGTCATTGAAGCCTGGTTCAGGGGCTACTGAGGGAGTCCCGGATTAGGGGGTCTCCGGACAGCCGGACTGTATCCTTTGGCCGGACTGTTGGACTATGAAGATACAAGATTGAAGACTTTGTCTCGTGTCCGAATGGGACTCTACTTGGCGTGGAAGGCAAGCTAGGCAGTACAGATATGGATATCTCCTCCTTTGTAACCGACCTTGTGTAACCCTAGCCCCTCCGGTATCTATATAAACCGGAGGGTTTTAGTCCGTAGGACAACATACAATCATACCATAGGCTAGCTTCTAGGGTTTAGCCTCTCCGATCTCGTGGTAGATCAACTCTTGTAATACCCATATCATCAAGAATAAATCAAGCAGGACGTAGAAACCTCCATCAAGAGGGCCCGAACCTGGGTAAAACATCGTGTCCCCTGCCTCCTGTTACCATCCGCCTTTGACGCACAGTTCGGGACCCCCTACCCGAGATCCGCCGAATTTGACACCGACAATGATCATTTCAGAAAGTTCAATGATTGGCATGGCATGGATTAGGAATGTGGACCCCTCAAAATGCTAAGGACACACATTGGCTCAAGCTCAAGACTCTACATTTTCATTTTAGTGATCATAGATCACATTGAGTCCATAGGAAAAGCCAATACTATTAAAAGGGGATGAGGTGTTGCTTAATGGCTTACTTGCTCAAAATGCTTAGTGATATGCTCCAAAAACCCTAACCCACTTTCTCATATCCACATATGTTCGAAACCAAAAGTCAAACTCGGCCCCACCGAAATGTTCTATCCGGCGCCACTGAGTTCACTTGACATATCCACTGCCAGAAACCCTAGTCACTTCGGTCTCACTGATAGGGATCTCGGTCTCACCGAGATGGGATTGCAAACTCTCTGTTTCCCTTCGTAACATTTCGGTCCAACCAAGATGAGCGATCGGTCCCACCGAGTTCGGAATGCAAAACTCTCTATTTCCCTTTTGTAACATTTCGGTCTCACTGAAATGAGCGAATCGGTCCTACCGAGTTTGCCTGACCAACTCTCTGGTTAGCTTATTACCAAAGTCGGTCCTACCAAGTTTGTGTAATCGGTCTCAGCGAGATTACGGTATGTCCTAACCCTAATGGAACCGGTCCCATCGAGTTCACATGTGGGTCCCACGGAAAAGCCTAATGTTCATATTTTGAACTGAATCGGTCCGACCGAGTTTTATGATTTGGTCCCTCCGAGTTTGGTAAATTGTGTGTAACGGTTAGGTTTTGTGTGGAGGCTATATATACCCCTCCACCCACTCTTCATTAGAAGAGAGAGCCATCAGAACATGCCTACACTTCCAACATACATTTTCTGAGAGAGAACCACCTACTCATGTGTTGAGACCAAGATATTCCATTCCAACCACAAGAATCTTGATCTCTAGCCTTCCCCAAGTTGCTTTCCACTCAAATCATCCTTCCACCAAATCCAAATATGTGAGAGAGAGAGTTGAGTGTTGGGGAGACTATCATTTGAAGCACAAAGAGCAAGGAGTTCATCATCAACATACAATCTATTGCCTTTTGGAGAGTGGTGTCTCCTAGATTGGTTAGGTGTCACTTGGGAGCCTCCGACAAGTTTGTGGAGTTGAACCAAGGAGTTTGTAAGGGCAAGGAGATCTCCTACTTCATGAAGATCTACCCTAGTGAAGCAAGTCCTTCATGGGCGATGGCCATGGTAGGATAGACAAGGTTGCTTCTTCGTTGACCCTTCGTGGGTGGAGCCCTCCGTGGACTCACGCAACCGTTACCCTTCGTGGGTTGAAGTCTCCATCAACGTGGATGTATGATAGCACCACCTATCGGAACCACGCCAAAAATCTCCGTGTCTACATTGCGTTTGCTCCCTCCAAACTCCTCCCTTTACCTTCATATGCAAATGTTTTACATTCCGCTGCTATACTCTTAGACTTGCATGTGTAGGTTGATTGCTTGACATGTGCTAAGTTGCTAAAATCTGCCAAGCCTTAAAATTGGGAAAAGGCTAGATTTTTATTTGGTAAAGTAGTCTAATCACCCCCCCCCCTCTAAACATACTTCCGATCCTACAAGTGGTATCAGAGCTTTGGTCTCCATTTTCCTTGATTTCCATAGCTTTGGTGATCATAGCCTTAGTTTCACAACCTAGGAGAGTATGGCGTCTAGTGAGGGAAATTACCATCGTAGAGGTCCTTACTTTGATGGTACTAATTTTTCTAGTTGGAAGCATGAGATGAAAATGCATATTCTTGGACATAACCCCGCCGTTTGGACTATTGTGTGCATTGGCTTGCAAGGTGAATTCTTTTATGGGAGAGAACCGAACCGTGAGGCTAGCGCGGAAGAGTTGAAGATGTTGCAATACAATGCTCAAGCTTGTGATATCCTCTTCAACAGATTGTGCCACGAAGAATTCAACGAAATCAGACATCTTGAGAATGCAAAGGAAATTTGGGATACTTTGATTGATATGCATGATGGTACCGACTCCGTCAAGGAATCCAAATTGGATGTGCTTCAAAGTCAACTTGACAAGTTCAAAATGAAGGATGGTGAAGGTGTCGCTGAAATGTACTCTAGGCTTGCTCTCATCACAAATGAGATTGTCGGCTTAGGAAGTGAAGAGATGACCGATAGATTCGTCATCAAGAAGATCCTAAGAGCCTTGGATGGAAAATATGATACCATGTGCACCTTGATCCAAATGATTCCCAACTACAAAGATCTCAAGCCAACGGAAGTCATTGGAAGAATTTTTTTCTCATGAGATGTCACTCAAGGATAAGGAAGAGCTTCACAACAAGTCAAGTGGTTCTTAAAAAGCCTAATGTGATGCTCCTACATCATCAAGTGAGAAACAAGCCTTCAATGAATAATTGAGCCTAATGGTGAAGAACTTCAACAGGTTCTACAAGAGTAGAAGCAAGGAAAGAAGTTCCAAGTCAAGGTCCTACAATGACAAAAGATCTTCGAGTCGTGAACGAAATTGCTACAATTGTGGATGACCCGGACACTACTCCAATGAGTGTACGGCCCCCTACAAAAGAAGAGAAGATTCACCCAAAAGGAGAAGTGGAAGAGAAGAATCACCACCAAGAGAGAGAAGGAGTAGATATGATCGTTATGAATGAAGAACATCACGGAGAAGCAAGGATTCAGAAAGGAAGGATAAGTCATCAAGGAGCTACACAAAACGAAGACATCAAGCTCATGTTGGTGAATGTGTATCCGGCTCCGACTCCGACAATCACTCCGAGAGAAGTTATCACTCCGACTCCGAATATACTAAAGATGAAGGTGTTGCAGGTCTAGCACTTGTGTCAACCAACTCCTACGGCATATTTGACTCACCGAATGAGGGAATTGGAAGATGCTTCATGGCTAAAGGCCCAAAGGTATCACAACCCGAGTATGTTGATTTCAATAGTGATGAAGATGATTTGCTAGGTGATGATGATTTACTAGTTGACAACTCTAGTGATGAAAACTATGATGAACTTGCTATTAATCATGCTAATCAAGATAAAATGAATGATGATGATAAGAAGGAGATTGAGCGTCTAACTAAAGAGCTAAAAACTCTTAAGTTAGCTCATGAAACTACCTTGGAAGATCATCGAGAACTTTTAAAGACTCATGAGAAGTTATGCTTTGAAAAGCTCAACCTTGAGCAAGAGCATGGGTTCTTAAAAGCAATCAATGGTGATCTTCGCAAAAAAAGTTCTTCTTACATTGCCAAGTGTTTACTCCTGTCTACTTACATGCCACAAGTTAAATCTAGCAACAAGAGTAAGAAATTCTTATAGTAGTAATAATAATCATGTTAAATCCAATGTTGTTGCTTCTAGTAGTTCTCTTGATTCCACTAATGATTCTCTTAGCCAAGTTACACTTGAGCAAGAAAATAGCTTATTGAAGGGAATTATAGAGAAAGGTGTTTACAAGAGCCTTCTCGGAAGTAACCAATTTGAGGAAATTGTACGCAAGCAAGGAAGGCACCGGAAGAATCAAGGTGTTGGTTTTGAACGAAAGTTCAATGCCAATGGAGTTTAGTGGGAAGAAGATGAATACCCCAAGACGAAGTTTGTTCCTCAACAAGAGAAGTATGATCCTACTTCTTTCCAAGGGACACAAGCTCAAGATGATCTTCCACCACAAGACCACAAGCAAAAAAGTCAAGGACAAGCTTCAAGAGGAGATTGATGCATTTGAAGAAGCTCCTATGGCCTTGGTTAAGTGGGTTCCCAAGACTACATCAACTTCTACTTCATCAAGTACGACTACAACTCCAAGGATTCCCATCAAGATTATGTGGATCCCGAAGAAGAACTAGAGAGTTCTTGAGGGTGACTCCGCCAACATACTTCACTCATATCATTTTGGCGAGGACAAGTGAAAACAACTTCCACATCTTGCACTAGTTCAAGGAGTCACAAACCCTATTGTTGGTAAGACAAGGGACAAGGTAACCTATTGCCTTCATGGACATCATCTTGTGTGAACATCACTCTATGGATATGGATATCCTTGTTTGTTCCTTGTGGGACTAACCCGTGTAGGTATTGAAAGTGCAACTCTCTCCAATGGATTGCACCAAATGATCTACATCAACATTGAGCATCCACATCTTCAACACCTACATGAAGTCATCATCGACAAAACCCAAGGTTAGTTCATCCCTCTAAGGGGGGATATCACATCTAGGGGAGCTTTACTCTAATCGATTGAGCTAAAGCAACTCTAATGGTGTGAACACAACAATGCTTTATGTAAAAGTGGCAACCCCACTTGTGCTTAAACGATGAGTATGACCTATGATCAAATGTTCTCATTTGACTCCTAAGTCAATATACTCATATATAGATGACCTAGTCATTGCCAATTGCTTGATAGATGCTAGAGTGTTTGTGCATGCTTTACCACATATTTCATTTGCCATTTTATTGCGTGAGCGTGTTGATTGCATATTTTACTCATTCGAGGACATCCATTTGTTGCTTTGATTGCTTGGCTTTTCTCTTTTGCCAAATGGATGGACAAGAATGCCTAAGAACTTCCTCTAGCTATCTATGCTTTTCTCGTCTCAAACTCTATTCATGCAACATCACAAAGTTTGATCAAGTCAGATTCGAACCACTCTGTGTGAGGAGCACTAGGAGTCCTCGATTCGTCATAGACTTAAACTTCCAAAACCTCTCTGTGCATTTTGGTCTGACCAATCCATCCACTTTGGTCACACCGAGTTCACTGAGTTGATCTAGGTTTTCAATCTCAGTGCAACCGAATTGAACTTTTTGGTCACACCGAGTTGCAGTAACCGCTTGCGATTCTGCATCTTAGTGCCATCGAGTTGTTCCACTCGGTCACACCGACAGGGTCAGGATATATATACCCAGGGGTGAGATTTTGGAAATTTCTTCAAAACACTCCATCCCGCGTGTATCCTACTCTGCCGCCTCAGGTCTCTGGATCGTCTCCTCGTCGCCAGCGACCTCCCGTCACTGGTTTCCGTCGTCGTCAATGGGATTCTGCCCCACCATTGTCGCCGTAGCGAACTCCCGCCGAACTAGGGTATGAGTTCGATCTTGTGTGCTAATTCCTTACTCCGATTCCTAGCACATTGCTTTGCCATGATCATTACCACGTATGAAATTGATCTGTCCAGAGAAAACTTCCTTTAGGTTAGGTTTGATTAGAAAATTTAGGGTTAGGTCTCCGCTGAACTCATCTCGGACCTACCGAGTTGTAGAAATCGGTCTCACCGATTTGCTTAGGCCATTGCACATGCGCTTTTCGGTCTGACCAAAAATTGCAAATCAGTGCGACCGAATTCGACTCTCTGTGAAACCCTAGCAATCTCGGAGCCACCGAACTAGTTTAGACTCCAACAGTTGCTTCGGTATCACCGAGTTTAACAAATCGGTAGCTCCGAAATGATTTATGTGGAGAACTGAAACTAAGTTTTTGACTCATTTGTTTTGCAAAAAAAACTCTGCAGTTTGTGATGCTCATCCATTCTACCTCATCTATATCTATTCACAGGGTTTGATGTCAGTTTGCTTGCCAGAATGTCTAACCAGAGTGATAGTCAGAACAAGTCAGAAGAGCAAGTGCAAATGAGTGAGGGCACTAGTCCCTCAAGTAGCTATGATGAGGGCAGCAGGAGCACTCCTAGTAATTTGCCCAAGGCAGCCACCAGATCTAGGAAGAAGAAAAACTCAGATTTTGAGGATGAGGACTATGTGGCTATAGAGGAGGAAGTTAGCTCCAAAAAGAAAGTGTTGAAGAAAGAGTATGGTACTGCTGCAACAACAAAGCCTGGATTGCATAAGAAGACCCCTACCAAGAGGGTGTCAACCTTAAAGGCCAGGGCCTCAACCGCTGAAACTTCTAAGACAACTAAAGAGGCTGCTGGAGAGGGAAAGAAAAGGAAAGAGAGGGTCAAGAAGACCACTACCAGAGTCATTGGTAGATCCTCCATAATGAGAGATCCAGAAGAAGATGAAGAGGAAGAGGATGCTGCACTAGCACCCAAGTCCCAGAAGCTTATGGGGAATGCCATTAAGTCAGGGGCTGCCACTTCAAAGCCCAAGCCTGCCCCCAAGGCTGCTGCTCAAGCTCAGAAGCCTTCTAAGCCCAAGAGAAGCACCAGGAACATCCCAGTTGAAGAGAAGAACAAGGCCCTAGTGACTGAAGTTGAAGAAGAAGATGCAGAAGCCCAAGTGCTGAGGAAACTGAAACCAAAGATTCCAGAACACAATGACACTCATCCAGTGGCTGAGGATATGAACATCAGAAAGGATGCAGGATTGAGACTTTGGAGACAGTCTGATCCATATGCTGTGAGGAGGAAGACTGCAGTGGACTATAGGTTCCACACCAAAGAACAACAATACTTCTATGAGACTATTTTTCTTGACAAGAAGCCTATAGTCTGTGATATGAAGTGGGTTGATTGGGAATTCATTGATGAGAATGAAGACTATTTCCCAGGAGTGCATGAAAGCTTCAAAGATTGTGGAGTTGATGAGTTTGTGGGACAAAAGCTTACCAAATGGAATGATGAGCTCATTATGCAGTTCTATTCTATAGCTCATTTCTATTCAGATGGTAGAATTGTATGGATGTCTCAGGGTACAAGGTACCAATCAACTGTTGATGACGGGGCCAAGTTGATCAATGCCCCAGAAGAGCATGAGGATGATTTGGATGTGTATGCCAAGAAAAAGAAAGACCACAACTCTATGGCAAACATGTACAAGGAGATCCCAGACAAAGTTTTAGAGACACACAAGCTTGGATCCGTGCATTATTTGTTGTCTGGTCTGCCTACAATCAACACAATCTTGAGGCATACTCTGTTACCCAAATCTGGAGATCACAAGATGATAAGAGGACTGTCGGTGTCAAAACCGGCGGATCTCAGGTAGGGGGTCCCGAATTGTGCGTCTAAGGCGGATGGTAACAGGAGGCAGGGAACACGATGTTTTACCCAGGTTCGGGCCCTCTTGATGGAGGTCAAACCCTACGTCCTGCTTGATTTATTCTCGATGATATGAGTATTACAAGAGTTGATCTACCACGAGATCAGAGAGGCTAAACCCTAGAAGCTAGCCTATGGCATGATTGTATGTTGTCCTACGAACTAAACCCTCCGGTTTATATAGACACGGAGAGGGTTAGGGTTACACAAGGTCGGTTACAAAGGAGGAAATATCCATATCCATATTTCCTAGCTTGCCTTCCACGCCAAGTAGAGTCCCATCCGGACACGAGACGAAGTCTTCAATCTTGTATCTTCATAGTCCGGCTGAAGGATAGAGTCCGGCTGTCCGGAGACCCCCTAATCCCGGACTCCCTTAGTAGCCCCTGAACCAGGCTTCAATGACGATGAGTCCGACGCGCAGTGTTGTCTTCGGCATTGCAAGGCGGGTTCCTCCTCCTAATACACCACGGAAGAATTTGAATACAAGGATAGTGTCTGACCCTACAAAATAAGTTCCACATACCACCGTAGAGAGAATAATATTTCCACAAATCTAATCTGCTGACACGCTTTGGCAACATGACTTTACGCCATGGCCCGGTGATTATTCGAACCGTTTCCTTTAACTAGCCCCGCACATAACACGAGGCAGTTTCTTGACACGTCTTGTCAAAGCAGAGATCGTGTTCCCCTTATTACGGGATTCTCATCAATACGGGCGTGGGTAACCCAACCGCGCCATCGATTACGGCGCTTGGGGGGTAAGCGAGTTTTACTAGGCCAGTGGGGGTGCATAGTTTTGGCCGCCCTTATAAAGGGATAAGGTTTAACCTTTCTTCACCCACGCCTTCTTCCTCCTTGCTCATCCATTCTTGCGCACTCGAGCCCCAACACCCAAGTCCACATCTTTCTCCTCAACCTCCTCCAAACATGTTCGGAGTAGGAGGCAAGTGGATGGCTTCCTCCATTACGGAGGAACACATCAAAAAGCTGCGCGGAGCCGGATACTTAGCCACGAATATCGCGCATCAGCCGCCCGCTGCGGGGTAGATCGTCCCTACCCCGGAACCCCATGAGAGGGTAGTTTTCCTCCACCACTTCCTCCACGGACTAGGGTTTCCCCTTCATCCATTCGTCAGCGATCTCATGTTCTACTATGGGCTGGACTTCCATGATCTGGCCCCGACCTTCATCCTCAACATTTCAGCATTCATCGTCGTCTATGAGGCTTTCCTCCGCATCCGCCCCCACTTCGGCCTATGGCTAAAGACCTTCAATATCAAGCCGAAGGGGGTGGGCAGCCAACAAGCAGAATGCGGCGGAGCCATGGTGGGCAAGATGCCCAACGTTATATGGCTTGAGGGCTCCTTCATGGAGACCATAAAGGGGTGGCAATCGGCGTGGTTCTACATCACCGAGCCGCGCAACACCAAATGGGTGGCTGCCCCCAAGTTTCGATCCGGATTCCCTAAATGGATCACTTCCTAGAAAGAGAAGGGCTTGTCGTGGGGTTCATCAGTGGAGCTAGACGGACTCCAAAAATGTATCATGAACATGACAAGCAAGAAGATCAAGCTTGTCAACATAGTCCAGGTCATGCTCATCCGCCGGATCCTCCCGTGCCAACAACAGGACTTCAACTTGTGGGAGTTCGACCCGGCCCAGCACCAGACTCTGAGCGAGCTCTTTGACACGACGCACAAGGACGTCTGGAAGGTGCTGTTCAAGGGCGCCGAGGTCCCTCCCTCTCTAACCGAGGACCGCGGGCTAAGAGCGAAGCGCCGAGCGCATTCGGTGAGTTCTATACATCTGGTAGTATATTTATTTCCCCTATCTTAACCATGTGCGGGGTCTGATCTCCATGCCTTTGACAGGACTAGGTGGAGACGTCGGGGCAGATTAACTGTCTGGCCCCTCTGCCCGAAGACACTGCGGACGCTCTCCTGACGGAGATGCTGACTCTGGCTCCTTACAAGGTGCCGGAGAAGACCAAGAAGGCCAAGGGAACCCGAAAGAGTTCCCGGTGCCAGGTGTTATCGGACTCATCGTCTGATAACTCCGCGACGCACTCCTCCCCCGAAGACGAGGAGGAAGATGAAGATGTTCCCCCTCTAGTCGGGGAAGACAAGAAAACGAAGGCCACCCCTACTGGGGGGCCGAAGGGTCCAAGAAGGGAAGGACTCTCCTTCCGGACTACTCCACCACCGCCGCCGAAGGCGAAGACGAGTGGCTGCTCAGGGCCAAGCCCCTGGCGAAGTCGTAAGTATTCAGACACCAGAGTAACTCATAGCATACCTTTGTCGCACTGCTTCTCCTAACGCCGAATTTTGATTATGCAGACTGCCCCGGGCCCGTATCGACGTATCTTCGTCAGACGGCTCCCTGGGCTCGTCGGATTTGGATAGCTATCCACTTCCGACCGCCACCTCCCCTTACCCTACGGACAATGCCGAGGTGTTGTCTCAAGAGGCATCGGGTCGAGGGGAGATAGTCCCGGAGGCACCTCAAGGCGACCTTTCGGACTCCGGGAGCAAGGGTCCCGAGGGCTCCGAGTTCGGCCCTCAGCCGAACACCGTGCCGGAACCTCTAGTGGTTCCGGACTCGGGCAGGTGGCCTCCTTCCAAGAGGGGCAAGACGCCTGCGCTGGTGACCTCTGTCCATCCAGAGGCACCGGACAATCTGCTGGGAGCGCTTCACAGCGCTTCCATCGACGAAGAGCACCGCACTATTATGAGTGCGGTGGTCCAGAAGGTTCAGTCCGCCAAGAGCGGACTGACTAAAGCATGTGCCAGCCTTCTAACAGGCTTTGAGGTAAGTTTTTGAAATATAGGAAAATATTATCGCATAGACAGTAGCCCCTGATGCTCTGTTCGGTGTTCACAGAGAAAAGCCGAACAGAGGATCAAACAATATCACAGGAGTCTAATATAAGTATGTCTATATGCGTATGCAGGCTTCATTATTGGCCTCTGCCGCACTGACTGCGGAGGTCGCCGAACTGAAGCAGGACCTCCAAGGGTCCAAGGAAGAGCTCGGCCTTGCCAAGAGGCAGATTGAGGAGAACAAAGGTAAGTAGTACCTAGTCTATGGATATATATATAAAGAATGCGATTGCAAAATGACAGGATTATCGTGAATTTGCCAGGGGCCATGACCGAGATGGCGACCCTGAAGCAAGCGCTATCCGAGGCCGAAAACAAAGCGGCCAAGGAGCGCACCGAGCGGGAGAGGCAGGAGGCTCGGGTGGGCGAGGTGCAGCAAGAGCTCCAAGCTCTCGTGGCGAAGCACGAGACGTTGGAGCTCGACTTGAAGACGCGAGAGTCTGAGCTTGCCGCGGCCCTCGAGAGCGTGAAGAATGCTAAGGCCGAAGCCCAAAAGGCCCTCCAGGAGATTGATGTGATGAAGAAGATAGCGGCGGGTAAGGCATTCTATATGCAAAGCAAGCATGTAAAAGTAAATTACTTGTTACCTACCCGAATCCGGAGCTCTCCAGGAGCATTCGCAGATTTGCCCCGCAGCGTGTCGGATGCCGCGAAATTTTACTGGGCCAAGGAGGGAAGCTCCACGGAGAAGCTGTTCTGGTTTCAGTATGTTGGGACCGAACACCCAGTGCCTATGAGCGACCAGCTAAAGCAGCTGGTCGAGCTACACAAGGCAGCCGAACAGGCCATGAAGGGCTTTATAGTCCGGATGTGGCCTGGTGACGCCCTTCCCAACAGCTACTTCGGCCTGGCGAGGCGACTTGTGGATGCCTTCCCACGGCTGGAAGTCATCAAGTGGTCCGTCTGCATCGAAGGTGCACGCCGGGCTTTCGCCCATGTGAAGGTGCAATGGGCCAAGCTGGACACCGTGAAGCTGATTAAGGAAGGGCCGCATGAGGGCAAGGAGCATCGCCACCCCGAGATGTACTATGAGGGTGTCCTGAAGGGTGCTCGTCTCGTAGCAGACGAGTGTACGAAAGATATAATATTTGAGTAAACTCGCTTGTGTAATCCTGTACTCCTGAAAACTTGTTCATATGCGCTATGCAACGCTTGTTTGAATTTAAAATATTACCTTCTGTTCGGCTGGTTATCAAATCTGAGAGATGGCTAGTCGTTGGCTTCTGCCCCCATGCCACGAGTGCTGGGGTGTTCGGGATAAACCTGAGCACTCTTGTTCCCATTTTTGGGTCCTTCAAGGGAGGTGCTCAGCGCAACGAACAAGGCAATCGGACTATAATGCGTTATCACTCTCACTTAGCCATAGAATTCTATAATTTTAAATTTCTTCAAAGCCCCTAGTGTTCGGAAGGCTGAATTCGGGGCGCGATACACGCCTTAAGCCGGACAGGGCCGGCTCCTCGCTCTAAGCGGCATAAGTCTTTAGGGACTCGAAACTTCTCAAACAGCGACCAGTCTCTCGCCTTATCATGACAGTCAGTTTTAGCTTTCTCTACTGAGGTGCTTAGCCCAGCAGAACCGGGGCACAATCGCAGTAGTTCTCCCAGTGCTACCTTAGCCGATATAGTGGAACGTAAGGTACCAAAATGTGGGAGCCGGGCAAACCCAACTATTGACCCAAGACATGATTCAGAGCTGATGCATATAATGCTATAAGTTCGGGGTGCCGCACTGTCGAAAGTGTTCGAACTTCTCACGCTGTATTATGGGGTATGCTTAAGCCCCTAGCGTATTGGCCATACCAGAATGTACGGGTGCTGGATGTCATGAATGAACATATATATTTAAAAAAGAAGAAGGCAATAATATCCTTAATGCTATGCATTGTTTATTAAAAAAGGTGCGTTAAAGCAGAATGATACAGATAGTGCGATAAGCAAAAAGTAGGACTATGTCCCCTCCAAGGGCAAGCTGAAGAATAGTATTAAAGCAAATATTTCACTCGTTATCGTAATCCACCTGGGAGTTCCGTGGTGTGACGTAGCTTTCTGCCTCCTTGGATGCTGCATCATGTGTTCGGCAATCACGCTGCCGGATAGGATTTCCAGAGATTAATGTCCTGAAAGAGAAAAATAACAAAGCGGGAAGCCCCTAGTGCGGTTTAAGCCGCGTCTTGGGGCGTGCCATAGTCTTGCCCCCCTCCCCGCCTGTGCCCATGGTATTTTTAATGCGTAATGATGTACGCGTGGCACGGGTTTCACCGTTTGGCTGGGACCGGGGTGGGGGCCGCATTGCTATGCGAGCTCGGAACGTGCCAGGCGGTCCTGTTGCCGATTACCCCATGCGCGCTTGAAGGTGTTCGGGTCCTTAAACGTCGAACTAGTGGATTGCCTTAAGAGGCTGCTTTGCGCTTCCGCTGCGAGGGCCGCAGTGTGCTCCTCCGTTCGGAAAGAGCGCTCTGTGTTTCCATTAACTGTGATGACCCCCTGAGGTCCTGGCATCTTGAGGTATGCATAATGCGGTACCGCATTGAATCTCGCAAATGTGGTTCGCCCGAGCAGTGCATGATAACCACTGTGGAATAGGACTATATCAAAGAATAACTCTTCGCTTCGAAAGTTATCCGGGGATCCGAAGACCACTTCCAGTGTGACTGAGCCTGTGCAATGGGCCTCTACACCTGGTATGACGCCTTTAAAGGTCATTTTTGTGGGTTTGATCCTTGAGGGGTCTATATCCATTTTGTGCACTGTGTCCTGGTAAAGCAGGTTCAGGCTGCTGCCGCCATCCATAAGGACTCAAGTGAGGTGAAAGCCGTCAATGATTGGGTCTAGGACCAGTGCGGCAAATCCGCCATGACGGATACTAGTGGGGTGGTCCCTGCGATCGAAGGTGATCGGACAGGAGGACCATGGGTTGAACTTTGGGGCGACTGGCTCCAACGCATATACGTCCCTGAGCGCACGCTTCCGCTCCCTCTTGGGGATGTGGGTTGCATATATCATGTTCACCGTCCACACTTGTGGGGGGAACCTCTTCTGTCCTCTGGTGTTCGGCTGCCGGGGCTCTTCCTCGTCATCGCTATGTGGCCCCTTGTCTTTGTTTTCGACATTTAACTTGCCGGCCTGCTTGAACACCCAACAGTCCCTGTTGGTGTGGTTGGCTGGCTTGTCGGGGGTGCCGTGTATTTGACACGAGCGATCGAGTATATGGTCCAAACTGGACGGGCCCAGAGTGCTTCTTTTAAATGGCTTTTTCCGCTGACCGGGTTTAGAGCCTTTGAATCCGGCATTGACTGCCGTATCCTCGGTATTGTCGCTGTTAATGTGGCGCTTATGTTTGTTGCGACGTGACCTGCTATTGCCGTCCTTGGTATCCAAAGTACCATGGTTCTTTGATATGTTATTACTGCGAGCCAGCCAGCTGTCTTCTCCCGCACAAAAGCGGGTCATGAGTGTCGTTAGGGCTGCCATAGATTTTGGCTTTTCCTGACCAACATGTCGGGCTAGCCACTCGTCGCGGATGTTATGCTTGAAAGCTGCTAGGGCCTCTGCATCCGGACAGTCGACGATTTGATTTTTCTTTGTTAGGAACCGTGTCCAGAATTGCCTGGCCAATTCCTCTGGCTGATGAATTATGTGGCTCAATTCATCGGCGTCTGGTGGTCGCACATAAGTGCCCTGAAAGTTGTCGAGGAATGCGGCCTCCAGATCTTCCCAACACCTGATGGACTCTGCTGGCAAGCTATTAAGCCAATGCCGCACTAGTCCTTTGAGCTTTAGTGGGAGGTATTTGATGGCGTGTAAGTCATCACCGCGGGCCATGTGGATGTGGAGGAGGAAATCCTCGATCCATACCGCAGGATCTGTTGTGCCGTCGTATGATTCAATATTTACAGGTTTGAAACCTTTTGGGATTTGATGATCCATTACTTCATTTGTGAAGCATAAGGAGTGTGCGGCTCCTCTGTACTGGGCTATATCGCGACGCAGCTCCAATGAGTCTTGCCCGCTGTGCTCGGCCCGGCCGGATTTACTTTTACTGTATCCGGCGTGACGATTATCGTCTCGCATAGTGGCGCGCCCTCGTGATTCGTAGATCGATCTTGCATGTTTTGCTTTGTCCTCCAATACGTCTCGCAGGTCTTCGGCCGCGAGGGGCGCTCGAGTTTATATTCCTCGGCCGCGAGGACTTCAGTCCATCCGTCAGCTAGCAGGTCTTGATCAGCTTGAAGCTGCTGCTGCTTTTTCTTAAGGCTATTTTCCATGGCTATAAGCCGGCGCTTGAAGCTCTCTTGTTTGACAGGATCCTCTGGCACGACGAATTCGTCATCGTCGAGGCTTGCCTCATCTTGGAAGGGAGGCATGTAATTATCATCCTCCTCCTCTTCATCTGCCGCTCTCTCAGGAGGGCTGGCCTCTCCATCGTCCTGCCCTAAATCTTGCTAGAGGGGATTGTTGCCATCTTCAGCACTATCCGGAGTGTTATTACCTCATGTGTCGGTATCACCATTTTTGCTTTGGCGGGACTTAGAGCGGCGCCGCTGACGTCGTTGCTTGGGTTGCTTCTTGGAGGGGTCATCCTCCACTGTCTCGTCGCCATTGCCTTCTTTGGGTGTGTCCACCATGTATATATCGTATGATGAGGTGGTTGTCCAGTGCCTTGTGGGCAGTGGTTCCTCTTCATCTCCCGCATCGTCGCCATACCGTTGATGTCTTCGGAGTCGAAGTCGAGCATGTCGGTTAAGTCATCAACAGTGGCTACTAAGTGGGTGGTGGGTGGGATGCGAATTTCTTCGTCATCCGCATCCCAATCCTGTCGGACATAGTTTGGCCAGGATCCTTCTGACAAGGAGAGAGACCTTAATGAGTTCAATATGTCGCCAAAGGGCGAGTGCTGAAAAATATCCGTGGAGGTAAACTCCATGATCGGCGCCCAATCGGATTCGCTGGGAACGGGCGTAGGCGGTTCGGAGTCCATGGCCGGAGAAGGATCCGGTAGTTTGACAACACGGCTCTCGTGTAGGGTAAGGTCGATGTTCGGCTCGATCGCCGCTGAGGATACAGCCTCCGTGACGGGGTCTATCCACTCGTCCATGGATGGCGCAACTGGCTCCGAATTGGGGCTCGGAGCGGCTGCCGGTGCGATCTCCTGAATACGGTCTGATGGCAGAGCTAAATCGTACTCATCATGACCGCGCGACACACAAGGCAACGGCTCGAATCCGTCGAAGATCAAGTCTCCGCGGATATCGACCATGTAGTTTAAGTTTCCAAACCTGACCTGGTGGCCAGGGGCGTAACTTTCGATCTTCTCCAGATGGCCAAGCGAGTTGGCCCGCAGTGCGAAGCCGACGAACACAAAGATCTGTCCGGGGAGAAAAGTCTCACCCTGGACTGCATCACTATCGATGATCGTAGGAGCCATCAAGCCTGACAGCGACGACACAGAGGAACTCTCAATGAAAGCACCAATGTCGGTATCAAAACCGGCGGATCTCGGGTAGGGGGTCCCGAACTGTGCGTCTAAGGCGGATGGTAACAGGAGGCAGGGAACATGATGTTTTACCCATGTTTGGGCCCTCTTAATGGAGGTAAAACCCTACGTCCTGCTTGATTTATTCTTGATGATATGAGTATTACAAGAGTTGATCTACCACGAGATCGGAGAGGCTAAACCCTAGAAGCTAGCCTATGGCATGATTGTATGTTGTCCTACGGACTAAAACCTTCCGGTTTATATAGACATCGGAGAGGGTTAGGGTTACACAAGGTCGGTTACAAAGGAGGAAATATCCATATCCGTATTGCCTAGCTTGCCTTCCACGCCAAGTAGAGTCCCATCCAGACACGAGACGAAGTCTTCAATCTTGTATCTTCATAGTCCGGCCGAAGGATAGAGTCCGGCTGTCCGGAGACCCCCTAATCCCGGACTCCCTCAAGGACATTCAATCAACTTGCTGCAGATATTTGATGTTCCTCAAAAATTCAAGGTTATGAGTCTGATTATTGAGACAATTAAGAGGACTACTGCAAATCAGAAAAAATCTTGTGGGTATGCTCCACACATTCAGGTGTTCATGATATGTCTCCAACGTATCTAGAATTTTTGATTGCTCCATGCTATATTATCTACTGTTTTGGATATTTATGGGCTTTATTATACACTTTTATATCATTTTTTTGGGACTAACCTATTATCCCAGAGCCTAGTGCCAGTTTCTGTTTTTACCTTGTTTTAGAATATCGCGGAAAAGGAAAACCAAACGGAGTCCAATTGACCTGAAACTTCACGGAACTTATTTTTGGATCAGAAGAAGCCCAGAAGACTTGGAGTGCACGTTAGGGGATCTACGAGGAAGCCACGAGGTAGGGGGCGCGCCCACCCCCCTAGGCGCGCCCTCCACCCTCGTGGGCCCCTCTTGGCCCCCTGACATACTTCTTCCGCCTATATATCTCCATATACCCTAAAACTACCAGAGAGCACAATAGATCGGAAGTTCCGCCGCCAGAAGCCTCCGTAGCCACCGAAAGCCAATCTAGACCCGTTCCGGCACCCTGCCGAAGGGGGCAAACTCTTCTCTGGTGGCCATCTTCATCATCCCGGTGCTCTCCATGATGAGGAGGTAGTAATTCTCCCTCGGGGCTGAGGGTATGTACCAGTAGCTATGTGTTTGATCTCCCTCTCTCTCGTGTTCTTGATTTGGCACGATCCTGATGTATCGCGAGCTTTGCTATTATAGTTGGATCTTATGTTTCTTCTCCCCCTCTACTCTCTTGTAATGGATTGAGTTTCCCCTTTGAAGTTATCTTATTGGATTGAGTCTTTAAAGATTTGAGAACACTTGATGTATGTCTTGCCGTGCGTATCTGTGGTGACAATGGATACCACGTGATTCACTTGATGTATGTTTGGTGATCAACTTGCGGGTTACCCCCATGAACCTATGCATAGGGGTTGGCACACGTTTTCGTCGTGATTCTCCGGTAGAAACTTCGGGGCACTCTTTGAGGTTCTATGTGTTGGTTGAATAGATGAATCTGAGATTGTTTGATGCATATCGTATAATCATACCCACAGATACTTGAGGTGACATTGGAGTATCTGGGTGACATTTGGGTTTTGGTTGATTTGTGTCTTAAGGTGTTATTCTAGTACAAACTCTAGGGCTGTTTGTGACACTTATAGGAATAGCCCAATGGATTGATTGGAAAGAATAACTTTGAGGTGGTTTCGTACCCTACCATAATCTCTTCGTTCGTTCTCCGATATTAGTGACTTTGGAGTGACTCTTTGTTGCGTGTTGAGGGATAGTTATGTGATCCAATTATGATATTATTGTTGAGGGAACTTACACTAGCGAAAGTATGAACCCTAGGCCTTGTTTCCTATCATTGCAATACCGTTTATGCTCACTTTTACCATTAGTTACCTTGCTGTTTTTATAATTTCAGATTACAAATACCTTTATCTACCATCCATATACCACTTGTATCACCATCTCTTCGTCGAACTAGTGCACCTATACAATTTACCATTGTATTGGGTGTGTTGGGGACACAAGAGACTCTTTGTTATTTGGTTGCAGGGTTGCTTGAGAGAGACCATCTTCATCCTACGCCTCCTACGGATTGATAAACCTTAGGTCATCCACTTGAGGGAAATTTGCCACTGTCCTACAAACCTCTGCACTTGGAGGCCCAACAACGTCTACAAGAAGAAGGTTGTGTAGTAGACATCAAGCTCTTTTCTGGCGCCGTTGCCGGGGAGGTGAGTGCTTGAAGGTATATCTTTATATCTTGCAATTGAATCTTTTTGTTTCTTGTTTTAGCACTAGTTTAGGTTATAAAAGAAAATTATAAAAAAATGGAATTGAGTTTGTCTCATACGCTTCACCTTTTTAATATCTTTCGTGAGTATGATGGAAAAGATAATTGTGCTCAAGTGCTAGAAGAAGAAATCTATAAAATGTTTGGCACTAAATATTTGAATGATGAGCATGATTGCAATGTTGTTAGTATGAATACCTTGAATATCCATGATGCTAATGATATGCAAAGCCACAAGCTTGGGGAAGCTATGTTTGATGAAGATGATATTTTTTGTCCCCCAAGTTTTGATGAGAAAATTTATTATGATGAAAGCATGCCTCCTATATATGATGATTATTGTGATGACATGTATGCTTTAAAGAATAATTATAACCATGAAACTTGTCATCTTGATCTTAATTTTCAATCACATGATAATTATTTTGTTGAGTTTGCTCCCACTATTATTCATGAGAAGAATTTTGCTTATGTGGAGAGTAGTAAATTTTCTATGCTTGTAGATCATGAAAAGAATGCTTTATGTGATGGTTATATTGTTGAATTCATTCATGATGGTACTGAAAATTATTATGAGGGAGGAATATATGCTTGTAGGAATTGCAATAATATCAAGTTTCCTCTCTATGTGCTTAAAGTTTCGAAGCTATGCTTGTTTTACCTTCCTATGCTAGTTGATTATTGTTCCCACAAGTTGTTTGCTCACAAAATCCCTATGCGTAGGAAGTGGGTTAGACTTAAATGTGCTAGTCATATTCTTCATGATGCTCTCTTTATGTTTCAATTCTTATCTTTTATGTGAGCATCATTGAAATCATCATGCCTAGCTAGGGGCGTTAAACGATAGCGCTTGTTGGGAGGCAACCCAACTTTATTTTTGTTTCTTGATTTTTGTTCCTGTTTAGTAATAAATAATTAATATAGACTATGTTTAGATGTGGTTTTATGTTTTTAATTAGTGTTTGTTCCAAGTAGAACCGTTGGGAAGACTTGGCGAAAGTCTTGTTGATCTTGCTGTAAAAAACAGAAATTTTAGCGCTCACAAGAATTGTTTTCATTCTTTATTGGAGAGTGCTATTTAGTTAATTCTTTTTGCATATGATTAATAGATAAATTACTCAGGTCCAGAAATTTATTTGAGAATTTTATGAGTTCCAGAAGTATACGTTTGATCCAGATTACTACAGACTGTTCTGTTTTTGATAGATTCTGTTTTCTATGTGTTGTTTACTTATTTTGATGAATCTATGGCTAGTAAAAGAGTTTATAAACCATAGATAAGTTGGAATACAGTAGGTTTAACACCAATATAAATAAAGAATGAGTTCATTACAGTACCTTATGATGGTGATTTGCTTTCTTATACTAACGAAGCTTACGAGTTTTCTGTTAAGTTTTGTGTTGTGAAGTTTTCAAGTTTTGGGTAAAGATTCGATGGACTATGGAATAAGGAGTGGCAAGATCCTAAGCTTGGGGATTCCCAAGGCACCCCAAGGTAATATCAAGGACAATCAAGAGCCTAAGCTTGGGGATGCCCAGAAGGCATCCCCTCTTTCGTCTTCGTTCATCGGTAACTTTACTTGGAGCTATATTTTTATTCGCCACATGATATGTGTTTTGCTTGGAGAGTCATTTTATTTTCTTTTGTTTTGCTTGCTGTTTGAATAAAATACCAAAATCTGAAATTATTAAATGTTAGAGAGTCTTCACATAGTTGCATAATTATTCGACTACTCATTGATTTTCACTTATATCTTTGGGAGTAGTTTGTTGTTTGCTCTAGTACTTCACTTATATCTTTTAGAGCATGGTGATAGTTTTATTTTGAAGAAATAGATGAACTCTCATGCTTCACTTAGATTATTTTGAGAGTCTTAAATAGCATGGCAATTTGCTTAAAATCCTAATATGCTAGGTATTCAAGATTAGTAAAATTTTCTTATGAGTGTTTTGAATACTAAGAGAAGTTTGATGCTTGATGATTGTTTTGGATATGGAGGTAATAATATCAAAGTCGTGCTAGTTGAGTAGTTGTGAAATTGGGAAATGCTTGTGTTGAAGTTTGCAAGTCCCGTAGCATGCACGTATAGTAAATGTTATGTAACAAATTTGAAACATGAGGTGTTATTTGATTGTCCTCCTTATGAGTGGCGGTCAGGGACGAGCGATGGTCTTTTCCTACCAATCTATCCCCCTAGGAGCATGCGCGTAGTGCCGAGGTTTTTGATGATTTGTAGATTTTTGCAATAATTATGTGAGTTCTTTATGACTAATTTGAGTCCATGGATTATACGCACTCTCACCCTTCCATCCTTGCTAGCCTCTTCGGTACCATGCATTGCCCTTTCTCACATTGAGAGTTGGCGCAAACTTCGCAGGTGCATCCAAACCCTGTGATATGGTACACTCTTTCACACATAAACCTCCTTATATCTTCCTCAAAACAGCAACCATACCTACCTATTATGGCATTTCCATAGCCATTCCGAGTTATATTGCCATGCAACTTTCCATTCCGTTTATCATGACACACATCATCATTGTCATATTGCCTTGCATGATCATGTAGTTGACATCGTATTTGTGGTAAAGCCACCATGCATAATTTATCATACATGTCACTCTTGATTCATTGCCCATCCCGGTACACCGAGGCATTCATATAGACTCATACTTTGTTCTAGTATCGAGTTGTAATCATTGAGTTGTAAATAAATAGAAGTGTGATGATCATCATTTTCTAGAGCATTGTCCCAAGTGAGGAATAAAAAAAAGAGAAAGGCCATAAAAAGGAGACGGCCCAAAAAAAGAAAAAGTCCATAATAAGAGAGAAGGCCCAAAAAAATAAAAAAAAATGAGAGAAAAAGAGAGAAGGGACAATGCTACTATCCTTTGCCACACTTGTGCTTCAAAGTAGCACCATAATCTTCATGATAGAGGGTCTCTTGTTTTGTCACTTTGATATACTAGTGGTAATTTTCATTATAGACACTACTAGGAAAATGTCTATAGATGAAATTGACACTAATGGCGCACTAGAGAAGTGGTGCGCCACTACTATATACTAATGATGCACCATGTGATGATGTGCCATTAGTGTGGAAGACACTAATGGCGCACCAGGCACAAGGTGCGTCACAAGTAACCAATTTTTTTTCATTTTTCCAAACATACTAATGGCGCATCCTGGAAAAGTGCGCCATTAGTAGTTCTAACTAGTAATGGTGCACCAGTCATGGAGTGCGCCACTACTGTATTTTTTTGTTCTTTTTTTGCAAAACTACTAATGGCGCACCGTTGCAAAGTGCGACATTACTAGTTTAAACTAGTAATGGCGCACTATGCCACGGTGCGCCATTAGTATATATATATATATATATATATATATATATATATATATATATATATATATATATATTTTTGCAAAACTACTAATGGCGCACGGCCAGGAGGTGCGCCATTAGTATGTTGGGTTACTAATGGCGCATGGCTGTGTGGTGCGCCATTAGTAACCTGGGACCAGCTAGATATTTTGGACAGCCACACCTACACACTCACTTTCCCCACTTCATTCCCTCCACCTCCTTCTCCAAGCTTGTCGGCTGCCTCCTCCTCCTCACCTCATTTGCACCATAGATTCATCAAAATTAAGTGGTGAAATTACCTTTTTTGATACGTAAGTAAGGGGAAAGCTATCTTCATGTTGTAGATCTACTTTTTTTCTCCCTAGCTCGCTCCAACAACGTGCACATGCACTTTTTGTGGCCTAGCTAGATCTATGTATGTTTGTGGTGTTGCATATGTTTGGTTTGTGGTGTTGCATATATGTTTGTGTTTGCAGGTACCGGTATTTGAAATGCGATAGTTGCCAATATTTTGCCGGAATGTTGATTCATTTCCGTTTCGGCGAGAATTTCGGCACTATGCATTCTTTTTGGTCCTATTTTTAGGGAAAGTCATGCCAAATTTTTTCTTGGTTCTAAAATATCGTTTTGCTCTACCCCGCAGGCGACCATGGTCCGCACGATGACCGAAGGCATCGTGAATAGGTTTTTGAGCTCCGCGAAGGCCGAGATGCTTCAAAAGAACGAGACGGAGATAAGATGTTCGTGTCGAAGATGCAAGCTGAAGAGCCTTATTGCGGACCCGGATTCCGGGCAGGTGCGGGACCACCTGCTCTTGCGTGGTTTCATGGATGGCTATCGGTGGCAAGGTGATGAAGATGACTATGAAGTCGTCCATGGGGGCCGGGCAAGAAATGAGGAAGGGCAGCAAGACAACCACCGCGGCTCGGGCAGGCGAGAAGACGAAGAATCTCCAGGACATGATCACGACGGTGATGCTGTACACAGTCATCATGTAGAAGATGCCGGACATGACGATGAGGAAGATGCCGAAGTAGACGAAGGGCATGATCATGAAGATGAAGATGCCGGCGGAGCAGACGATGATGGACCATCGATGGGCTAGGTGCAGGACCCTCATATTCAAGAGCTGCTTCTCAAGCAGACGGATAACGCAAGAGCTGCCGCCCGAGAGAAAGCCAAGCTGGATCAACTGGAGATAGACGCGGTTACTCCATTGTATGAAGGATGCAGACCCGAGGATACCCGCCTGAAAGTAACGCTCATGGCTCTGGAGATGAAGGTAAAACACAAAATGACCAACGCATGCTTCGATGAGAACATGTCATTCTGGCACGAACGTCTTCCCAAGGGGAACAAGTGCCCGACCAGTTTCGAGGAGGCGAAGAAAGCCGTGTGTCCTTTGGATTTACCGCACGTGAAATACCATGTGTGCATGAACAATTGCATCATTTATCGGGATGAGCACGCGGAGTCTACCATATGTCCGGTGTGCAGCGTCACTCGATACAAGAAGAGGAAGAAAGCTCCTCGAAAAGTGGTGTGGTACTTTCCGATCACTCCTCGTCTGCAGCGGTATTTCGCGGACCCTAAGGTAGCAAAGCTCCTGCATTGGCACGTGGATAGGGAGGAGAAGAAGCAAGAAGATGACGCAAATGACTCGGAAATAAATAAAAAAGACAAGATGCTGAGTCACCCTAAGGATGGGAGCCAGTGGCAAGCGTTGAACTTCGAACACCCAGAATTTGGGAAGGATCCAAGGAACATCGTGCTGGGTGCAAGCACCGATGGAGTCAATCCGTTTGGCAGCAAGAGAAGCGCACATAGCACCTAGCCTGTGTTTGTGTGGATGTACAACCTTCCCCCCTGGTTGTGCATGAAGAGGAAGTACATTCACATGAGTATGCTAATTGAAGGGCCAAAACAACCAGGGGACGACATCAATCTGTATTTGGGGCTGCTGAAAGAGGAGCTAGACAGGCTGTGAAAAATGCCAGCCAATATGTGGGACGCCGCAGAGAAAGAATATTTCCCTATGAGAGCCGCACTGCTCACGACGGTGCACGACTATCTCGGTTACGAATATCTCAGGGGGCAGGTGGTCCACGGATTTTCTGGATGCGTCAGGTGCATGGATGACACAACGTCTCGCCAGCTAGATAGAGATCTTGGGTCTTCGAAAACCGTGTTCATGGGACATCGAAGGTGGCTTCGCGACGATGACACGTGGAGGAAACGCAAGCCTCTGTTCGATGGTGAAACCAAACCCCGAAGACGCCCGCATACGAGGAGCGGCGAGGAAATAGACGGGCTGTTGAAAAATTGGAAAGATTGCCCACTGCCAGGAAAGAAGCAAAAGGCGCCAGAGCTGGGAAAGAAGCGAAAGGCGCCAGAGCCACTGCTGAAGGTATGGAAAACGAGGTTTGTTTTCTGGGACTTGCCGTACTGGAAGATCCACCGTGTGCCTCACAGCCTTGATGCCATGCATATCACGAAGAATGTGTGCGAGAGTCTGCTTGGTACCATGCTCAACATGCCAGAGAGGACCAAAGATGGGCCGAAAGCAAGGGAGGACTTGAAATCAATGGGCATCAGGTAGGAGCTTCACGCTAATGATGATGAGATGATGATGATGATGATGAGGCGAAGCAGGACACAGAAAGTCATCGCAAAGGCAAAAAGGCCAAGAAGACGGGAAATGACTACCCTCCCGCGTGCTTCACTCTAAGTCAAGAGGAGATCGAGCAGTTTTTCACCTGCCTCGTAGGAGTAAAACTTCCTTATAGTTACGCGGGGAAAATAAGCAGATACCTAGACCCAGCGAAGCAGAAGTTCAGCGGGATGAAGTCTCACGACTGTCATGTGCTGATGACGCAGATACTTCCAGTTGCAATCTGTGGGATCATGGACGCGCACGTCCGTGAAACGCTATTTGGCCTATGCAACTTTTTCGACGTCATCTCTCGGAAGTCGGTTGGCGTGAGGCAACTCAGAAGGCTACAGGAAGAGATTGTGGTGATACTATGCGAGCTTGAGATGTACTTCCCGCCCGCATTCTTCGACGTTATGGTGCATCTGCTGGTCCATATCGTGGAGGATATCATCCAACTCGGGCCGACGTTCCTGCACAGCATGATGCCGTTCGAAAGGATGAATGGTGTCATCAAAGGATACGTTCGCAACATGTCACGTCCAGAGGGAAGCATAGCCAGGGGCTTTCTGACCGAAGAGTGCATCTCCTACTGCACGAATTATCTAGGCATCGAGAACCCCGTTGGTCTGCCCGTCAACAGGCACCTCGGCAGGCTCGCTGGATGGGGTCACCGTGAGGGTCGCCGCGAAATGCATGTCGACTTCGAGGGTCGACTCGCCGACTTTGAAAGAGCAAACCTAGTCGCGCTACAACACATAGACGTGGTCGATCCTTGGGTGGTAGAGCACAAAACCTTTATTGAGAAGACGTACAATGACCGAGGCCAACAGAGGACGGACGGAGATATAATCAAAGAGCACAACTCATGTTTCACGCGTTGGTTCAAGCAGAAGCTTCTGTCGTACCCTTTACATGAGGATTCTTCCGCGGAAGAACAACTCATATTCGCCTTGTCACAGGGCGCCGAGCACAACCTGATGACCTATGAGGCGTACGATATCAACGGCTACACATTCTACACCGAGGACAAGGACATGAAGAGCGATGGTTATCAGAACTCCGGGGTAACGATGGAATCCTACACCGGTAACGACAAGGACAGATACTACGGAAGGATCGAGGAGATCTGGGAGCTGAGCTACGCTGGAGAGAAGGTCCCGATGTTCCGTGTCAGATGGGCCAAGAGCGTCCTAAAAGAAGACCGGTATTTCACCACCATGGTTATACCCGAAGCCAAATCCAAGACCGCGGGCGCAAACGTCACCGCGAAAAATGAGCCATGGGTACTGGCTTCCCAAGTGGACCAATGCTTCTTCATTACCGACCCGTCAAAGCCCAGTCGTGTTGTCGTGAGGAGAGGCAAAAGGAAGATCATCGGAATGGATGGAGTAGCCAATGAGCAAGACTTCGACAAGTACGGCGACCCGAAGATCGAACATGACGACGACGATGAAGTAGCAGCATACACCACAAGAAGAAGCAGGACCACCCTACCTAAAGGACGTCCGTTCCACAGAAGAACTCCATTTGCGAAAAAGAAGGGCAAGAAGATTGTGAACAGATAGCTAGCTAAGATAGATTGTATTTAAATCATAGCCTTCATTTCTCGATTGTATTTCATGGGCACTTTTTGATATCATGAATATTTTTAAATTTCATGGGCACTTCTTGAATTCATGAGGACACTTGATCTAGATCCCCCTCCATCTCGATCTCGATTCCCCCTCCATCTCGATCTCGATCCCCCTCCATCTCGATCGCTATCCCCCTCCATCTCGATCTCGATCCCACCCGCACCCTCCCCCGCTAGCTCCACCGCCGCCGCCGACCCGCCGCACCCTCCCTCGCTCCACCGCCGCCGACGAGCACCCCCCGCAACCTCCCCCGCTCCACCGCCGTCGACGAGCACCCCCGGCACCCTCCCCCACTCCACCGCCGCCGCCGATGATATTTTCAAATAACAAATTTGATGATATTTTTAAAAAAATTATTACTGTTTTTATAAAAAATATTAATGTTTCATATTCATATTCATTTTTTTAATAATAAAAAAAAGTGTACACTACAATTGTTGTTAAACAACAATTATTACTGTTTTTATAAAAAAATATTACTGTTTCATATTCATATTCATATTCATTTTTTAAAAAGTAAAAAAAGAAATTCTTACTTATGGCGCACGGGTGGCTGGTGCGCCATTGCTATCTAAAAAAGAGTATACTTATGGCGCACTGTCCCGCTGGTGCGCCATTGCTATGAAAAAAACATTCTAATGGCGCACCGCCTGGGGGTGCCCCATTAGTAATCTTCCCCATCCATACACTTCGTCTCTCCCTCTCGCCTGACACTTCCCTCTCCCTCCACCGTACCGCTCCCTCCCTCATCCCTCCCTCCACCGCGCCGCCGCCGCCGCTGCCCCGACCCACTGCGCCGCAGCCGCCCACGCGCCCCCGCTGCCTCCCTCTCCCCTTCCTCCCCCTCAAGCGCCGCCTCCCCCCCCCCCCCCCCCCGAGCCCGCCTCCCCCCCCCCCCGAGCGCCGCCTTCCTCGAAACCCTAGAAGCCCGCGACCTCCCCGCCATCTATCCCCGCCTCCCCCAAGCTCGCCATCTCCGCCCTCCGTCGTCTCCGCTCCGGCCACCACCAAATCTCTCTCGTCGGAGCTGCCCCTCGACGACGGCTAGCCTCATCGGATGCGCTCCTCGATGGCGGCGCGAGCCTCCCCGCGCGGCCTGGTTAGTCTCTCTCCCTCCCTTCCTCTCTCCCCCGCTCATCCCCATGCCCCACGGGGCGGCGACCTAGGGTTAGGTGCGGCCGCCATTCCCGCGTGCTCGCGCGCTTGCGTGCTCCTGTGCTCCGCTGAATTTGGGTTGTTCTATTCGTCATGCAGTTCATATATCCCCCGGATCGCTGCCGAAGGGCCTGCACTCGCTGGATCTGTCGCGGAACAAGATCGCCAACGTCGAGGGGCTTCGGGAACTGACGAAGCTTCGCGTGCTCAACCTCAGCTACAACCGAATTTCGTGCATCGGCCACGGTAAGTCGCAGACTTGGGGTTCTTGCATTGCACTGCACATCTTCTGTAAATTCCTTAGTACTAGATTTCTTTCTGGTCCATGTACACCTGCATCCTATCCAAGACAGACATGTAACATTCCATAGGATGTATGGATCATATCTTGAATGATATGGCAGTGGCCACATTTGTTGGTGGCTGGGACCGGCCACATTCAGTAATTATTTTTTCCTACAAAAGTTCAATGTCTATGCATCACATGTTATAGTCCGAGGAAAAGTTCACTGAAATTGTTGTAGTTTAAAAAACAGTTAACTGAAACTGTTGTAGTCTGAAACTGTCAGGAGTTGGTAATTATCGGACTAAGTAAGTTACTTGTTACTACAAGTCTACAAGACTTTGTTTCCAGCGATGGTCATAAGCTTTCGTGTTGACGTCATTGCGGTCTTTGTGATTCGTCACAGGGTTCTATCTTATGTTAATTCACCTCTGTGATCTGGGGGTCTTGATATATAGCAATGAAGATGGCAATTTAGCATCCTGCTTGCTAATACTTGTTACTGCCCTTCTGCAGATCCATTATTAGTTAGTACTGTTATAGAGTATCCGAGGGTGCTAGCCTTTAACTGTACTGATTTTTATGGTGAGAAGATAACTTTTTCAACTAGTTTGTTTACTCTATTTTTGGGACAAAGGCAGACAGGCGCTCTACTGATTTCATTAAGAGAAAGGGTAGCAGGCTCAATATTTGTAGAAAATTCTTTCTCTTGCTGCTTTTTGGGTTTCAGAGTCTTGTGGACACATATCAACAGGATTCGTTTTAAGTTTGATTCAAGACATAAATGACATTAATGTTTAGCTCACAGTATCTAAAGTGTTAGGAATTCTGTGTTGTTTCTAAAAGCTCTACAATATCCAGATTTTATGATATTTGTACATCCACAAGACTTAGCCTGAAATCTGTGTTGTTTCTGAATATTCGTAGTGAATAGTTTCAGTATTGATTTTTTTAAACATGTCAGTATTGCTTTGCATAATGCATAATGTTTTGTTCAAGCTTATGTACAGTAGTACAGTCCATATGAGGCTGTTTATTCAGTTTGTTGTGCTCTAGTGATTGGTTGCAAAAAATTGCCCCTGTTCATTCAGTTTTGCTTGCATGATGGAAGGGGAAAAATGCTAAAAAAAAGTGTCCTCCAATACCCCGGCCCATGCATCAAATCCTTTTGGATGTTTTGGATGTTTTGTCTCCGACCATTGTGTCGTGATGAATTTGCAGGTACCCCGGGAGGCCCTTGAGTTTGCCGGAATGTCGATTAACTTCCGTTCCGGCAAATTCGGGTACTCCATATGTCCTACTTTCAGCAAAGGTCATGCTGAAATTTTCCGTGAATTTTAGCATGACTTTGCTAAAAATAGGACATATGGGATACTTGCGACTAATGCATGGCCCGGGGTATCTTAGTACTTAGTTAAGTAGGATCAACTGCCCCGCCATTCTTGCTGCATTAAACCATAGGTGGCAATAGAGCCAAGTGATTAGGCCCAACTTAGAATTCTCCTTAGCATCGATAAACCCTAGATGATGAACCCAACATAGGTGGTAGAGCCAAGTGATTAGTGCCAAGTGATTAGGCCCAACCTAGGGTGCCTCGGCATCGATAAACCCTAAATGATGAAAACTTAACTTGGCTTCTATAGGGTGCCTCGGTGTCGATGAGAACCTAAATGATGTACGCTTAGGCTTTTAGGGTGCCTCGGCGTCGACAAACCCTAAATGATAAAAGCTTAGCTTTTAGGATGCCTCGGTGTCGAAAAACCCTAAATGATGAGACCATGATCTTGTTCCTTGACAATAACCAACTTTTTGACCAAACTTTTTTCCTATTTAGAGCGAAACATGGCCCACAACGATGAGGCCGGCGGTTCGGGCGGCAAGCAATTCTGGGAGCTGTCCCAGGAGTTGGAGGAAGAACCTCACCGCTATGAGGACGCCGCGGAAGACACCGATCCTGACTACACAACCCCTAGTGGCGTCGGGGATGACACCACTGATGATGGCGCCGCGGATGCCACCACTGATGATGGCGGCGCACGCACAGATGGCAGCCAACCGAAGAGGCAACGGAAGGACCGGCGCCCGAACGTGCTCGGCACCGTCAGGGAGGAATTTACTGAAGTGAACTCCGACGGGCATCCGACGGCGCCCAAACACGTAGTCAAGGGGTACTCGGTTCAGCTCGGGTGCATTCTCCGGAGCACCGTCTCGATCAACACCGAGAACCTAAGGCATAAGGACCGAGGGAATTTGCGCAGCCTCCTCTTCACGAAGCTGCACGAACGATACAAGTTCCCCGCTGAGTTTGCAAACACACGCCTCTCGGGGAATAAAGTGAACGGTGCCGCCCTCACGAGGATGAGCACGGCCCTGTCTACTTGGAAAAGCACGGTGAAGGCAATGATTGACAAAGGTGATAGTTATGAGAAGATCAAGGCGAAATATCCTTTGATGAGCGAAGATGACTACAAGGAGTTCAAGATCAAGTGCGAGAGCCCCGCAACCTCCGAATCAAGTCAGTGGGGGAAAGAAATGCGGCAGTTGAACTTAGGGGTCCACCAACTCGGTCCCGGCGGTTACAGAGTGGCGGAGCCTATATGGGACAAGGAGGACGCGGAGCGTGCCGAGCAAGGCCTACCGCCCCGCTTCGAGAAATACCGTGACAAGCAGACCAGGAACTTTCTCAGGGCCCGGTACAAGGAGGACCCGGTAACAAAGGAGCTTACCACGGATCCCAAGACCAAGGCGCTTGAGCTTGTTCTGGTAAGGAATACACCCCCGCGTAATTAGCTCCATATGGTTGCATTCTAATTAATCCCCAATATTTCTAAATGGTTCACGTTCCTTCCGCAGGACAAAGAAAGCAGTAGCGCGGGGTCATCTCAGAGCTCCCCTTTCGACACCCCTTTGAATAGGGCGTTGAACGTAATGAAAAACAAGGATAAGCTCAGTAAGCCGACGTCAGCTGGTCGTGTACCCGGCAAAGGCTTATCCACAAAATGGTCATCATACTATACCGCTGGTGGGCGAAAGGAGAAAAAGACCAGCTCGGAAAGCCAGTCGCGCGAGGTTGAAGCACTCAAGGCGCAAGTGGCGCGGATTCCGGAGATGGTCCAAGAGCAAGTGCAACAACAACTGGGATCGACGCTCACCGGCATTATGCCTACCTTGATTCATGGGATAACGATGTGGATTGCGGGTGGCCAACAGGGGCCGCCCCCGATTCCCAGCTTCACAGCCAGCAACTCGCACAACGCGCAGGCGGCGCCATTGGTGTCTCCGGCGGCGGCGGTATTAGTGTCTCCGGCGGCGGCGCCATTGGTGTCTCCGGCGGCGGCGGTATTGGTGTCTCCGACACCGGCATTGGAGCCTAATGCACCCGGATGTACGCCGGCCGGCACCTCGCCAGCAAGCGGCCCATCCGTCAGTTGCACGCCCGCCGTTGGCGGTGCCTCGACATTAGCCGAGCTTGACGCCATCATCACGGTAACTAATTAAGCCTCTCGGACGAGGACTTCATCTCCTTGCCTTTGACTGGGCATCCCTGACGCCCTACATGTTTTCGCAGGGCGCCGTCGATGTTCCGTGCACTCTCCTGCACTTCGTGAACGACGAATTGGTCGATGTCGCCAAGGGAAAAATCGTTCAACCGGGCAACCCCGTGTTCCATGGTAAACCGATGCCACCCACCGTGTATAGGGTTCAACTAGTTCGGGTGCTGCCAGGCTGCGACAAGTTGTTACCTCCGATTCAACCCGCCGGGGCCGACAAAGATGATCTGATGACCCTCAGCACCTGCCTAAGCTGACCCCTGCTTTGGCCGAAGAGCCAGATTCGTTTGGGGGCGGGGGACACCACCCCAAAGACAACACCGCCAGTCGTGCTGGCGCCAAGCCATGGCAAGACCGCCGCAACGCTACCGGACATGCCGGACATCCCTATGGCAAAGGACCCGAACATGCATATGGCATAGGATCTGGACGACGACGACAACGACGATGGTCGTACATTTAGCAACGTCGATAAGTACTTGGCCGAACATGGGTACGATGACGAATTCTGTGGGCCTCTTTCTCAAGAACCCAACCAAGACGACCGCGGTCTAGCTGGTACGGCGGAGAAACCCAGTTGCAACAGGCGTCGTCTGGCGTTCAGTTCTCAGGAGATGCCTCCAGCTGCCGACTTCACCGAGCCTCAGATAGACGAGGTGCCAAATATTATTAGCCCCAACACACTCAAGAAGGCGGTCTGTGAGCAGAACTCGGTCCCATTACAATAGAAGAAGAAGGGACGGAAAAGAAAGAGTAACAAGGGTGCGAGCCAGCCGGCACCGAGTACAATCCGTGCTCAGGACGGGCCACCTTCACCTAAGGATATCTCGAGGAGGGTGCATGTGGCGGGTAGGGCGATGCTACCGACAAATATGCTCAATGCTGCAACCGGTGCTATGCGGAGTCTGCATGACAGTGTTCTTTCTTTGGAGAAGCGGCGTCTCAGAGAGAATGATGTGGCATACCCGGTTTTCGTGGCCAAGGTGCCAGAGGGCAAGGGCTTTGTGGATGGCGCCATCGGGGGTACGATCGTCCTGCGGTTTGATGACATCTTTGCTATGTTTAACCTTCATCCGCTGCACTACACCTTCGTTCGGCTGTTTTCGCTGAGTATGGAGATGCGGATCATTAGAGACAAGACCCCGGACATCGTGATAGTCGACCCCTTCTACATGCGTGCCAAGCTCTTGGGCAGCGCTGGGGACCGCCAAGTCGCGAGTTCACACCTCGAAGGCGTCATTCTGGCAAACCCAGATAAGGATAACTTCCTCGTGGCTTACTTTCCCGAGTAAGTCATCCCTTAACCGCCCCGTAACATATGATTTCTTAGATTTCGATCGTTCTTTTTTTTCTAACATTCCGTGTTCTGTGCAGTGACACACATTGCACACTCATCCTCTTAAGCCCGAAATATTCCATGGCCACGTATTTCGACCCGAACCGTGACTCCAAGATGGACTACACAAATATCAAGAAAGTTCTTGATGATGTTCTCCCCGGCTACGCCAAATCTGGAGGCACCTTCACCAGGCCAGTTCGTAGGTACGGCAAGCACGTGTTTGCCCACAATACTAAGTTCTGCTGCGTCAAGCAGCCGCCTGGCGGTCAGAAGGATGCCTACTACGCCCTCCATCACATGCGGGCGATCGTAAGGGACCATCATCACCTTCTGCTACCAGATAATCTCAAAGATTGGGCCGCGAGCTTGTCGGCAATCCAGGACGCGGACATCAGACAAGAATTCTTTCGCATCCAGTCGGAGTTTGCGGACATCATCCATCAAGATGTCCTTCATACCTCGGGGCAGTTCTACCTCAGATATCAACCGTCCAACAGGGAGATAGACGGAACGCTACAAATGCAGGCTGACAACGCCCGCGATTTCATGACCATCACGACAGACGGCGGCTTCATCCACGCTCCGGTCCCATGAGTCGAGTCGACAGTAGTGATGCTATGTGTAGTTCTGAAACATTGATTGGCTCATGTTGTAATTAAACTTTAATGAACTTGTATGTCTCTTTGGTTTGGACAGTCGTTCAACTTAGATGTAATCGATGCTATTTATTAGTAGGACCATGAATCGTGCTATTAATGTCATGTCTTGCTTTTCTCTTCGATCCTTTTGTTGCATACTTATATATTGCTTATGTATGTATTGTCTGTTGTTTGGCTTGTGCATAGAGATGCCGTCGTATGTCGTGTACAAGGGTAAGGTTCCCGGAGTCTACGACGACTGGGAGGAGTGTCGGAGACAGGTTCACCATTTCAGCGGTAACAGTTACAAAGGGTACACCACTAGGGCGGAGGCGGAATCTAGATACGCCCGCTATCTAGCGGGAGAGAGGAGGGAGCGTTGGAGGAACCGGATGAAGACCAGTTTCATCGCGATGATGCTCATCATGATGACCACAGCTCTCTTCTATGTGATGGTAGTTTAGATGATCGATATCGACTTGTAATGTGAAGACAAACTCGATACTCGCGGTCTCGAGACTTGTAATGTTTTATCTTTGTTCGGTCTTTTGAATTCGGAGACTAATATGATGAATTGTATTCGGAGACTAATCTTCTATTGTATTTGATGAATCTGCTGTTGCTGTGTGTTGCTGTCTATATTCTGTCAAATGATATATTTTGTAACCTGTGCAAAAATCAGAAAAGTAAAAAACAATAAAACCTAATATTCATACTAATGGCGCATCACTACAGAGTGCGCCATTAGTATGCCAAAGTATACTAATGGCGCATCACACAACAGTGCGCCATTAGTATGCCAAAGTATACTAATGGCGCATCACACAACAATGCGCCATTAGTATGCCAAAGCACATGGTTAAATATGGCCCCCTGTGAGGCATACTAATGGCGCATGGTGTTCTATACTAATGGCGCACTGCGTGGTGCGCCATTAGTATACCATTAGTATACCAGATACTAATGGCGCACCGGTGGTGCGCCATTAGTAAGAAATACTAGTGACGTGATACAAATGGCGCACCAGTAGTGCGCCATTAGTAGGCAAAACTGGTGCGCCATTAGTAGGCTTTTTCCTAGTAGTGAGAACTTGGCTTGAATATTCCAACAATGGGCCTCCTTAATTGCCCTAGGTCTTCGTGAGCAAGCAAGTTGGATGCACACCCACTTAGTTTCTTTTGTTGAGCTTTCATACATTTATAGCTCTAGTGCATCCGTTGCATGGTAATCCCTACTCCTTGCATTAACATCAATCGATGGGCATCTCCATAGCCCATTGATTAGCCTCGTTGATGTGAGACTTTCTCCTTTTTGTCTTCTCCACATAACCCCCATCATTATATTCTATTCCACCCATAGTGCTATGTCCATGGCTCGCGCTCATGTATTGCGTGAAGGTTTATGAGTTAGAGATTACTAAAGTATGAAACAATTGCTTGGCTTGTCATCGGGGTTGTGCATGATGAGAGCATTCTTGTGTGACGAAAATGGAGCATGACTAAACTATATGATTTTGTAGGGATGAACTTTCTTTGGCCATGTTATTTTGAGAGGACATAATTGCTTAGTTAGTATGCTCGAAGTATTATTATTTTTATGTCAATATGAACTTCTGTCTTGAATCTTTCAGATCTGAATATTCATGCCACAATTAAGAAGAATTACATTGAAATTATGCCAAGTAGCACTCCACATCAAACATTCTGTTTTTATTATTTACCTACTCGAGGACGAGCAGGAATTAAGCTTGGGGATGTTGATACGTCTCCAACGTATCTATAATTTTTTGTTGCTCCATGCTATATTATCTACTGTTTTGGATGTTTATGGGCTTTATTATACACTTTTATATCATTTTTAGGACTAACCTGTTAACCCAGAGCCCAGTGCCAGTTTCTGTTTTTACCTTGTTTTAGAATATCACAGAAAAGGAAAACCAAACGGAGTCCAATTGACCTGAAACTTCACGAAACTTATTTTTGGATCAGAAGAAGCCCAGAAGACTTGGAGTGCATGTCAGGGGATCTACGAGGAAGCCACGAGGCAGGGGGCGCGCCCACCCCCCTGGGCGCGCCCTCCACCCTCGTGGCCCCCCTGACGTACTTCTTCCGCCTATATATCTCCATATACCCTAAAACTACCAAAGAGCACAATAAATCGGGAGTTCCGCCGCCAGAAGCCTCCGTAGCCACCGAAAGCCAATCTAGACCTGTTCCGGCACCCTGCCGGAGGGGGCAAACTCTTCTCCAGTGGCCATCTTCATCATCCCGGTGCTCTCCATGACGAGGAGGGAGTAGTTCTCCCTCGGGGCTGAGGGTATTTACCAGTAACTATGTGTTTGATCTCTCTCTCGTGTTCTTGATTTGGCACGATCTTGATGTATCGCGAGCTTTGCTATTATAGTTGGATCTTATGTCCCCCCCCCCTCTACTCTCTTGTAATGAATTGAGTTTCCCCTTTGAAGTTTGAGTCTTTAAAGATTTTAGAACACTTGATGTATGCATTGCCGTGCGTATCTGTGGTGGCAATGGGATACCACATGATTCACTTGATGTATGTTTTGGTGATCAACTTGCGGGTTCCGCCCATGAACCTATGCATATGGGGTGGCACACATTTTCGTAATGATTCTCCGGTAGAACTTTGGGGCACTCTTTGAGGTCCTTTGTGTTGGTTGAATAGATGAATCTGAGATTGTGTGATGCATATCGTATAATCATACCCACGGATACTTGAGGTGACATTGGAGTATCTAGGTGACATTAGGGTTTTGGTTGATTTGTGTCTTAAGGTGTTATTCTAGTATGAACTCTAGGGCTATTTGTGACACTTATAGGAATAGCCCAACGGATTGATTGGAAAGAATAACTTTGAGGTGGTTTCGTACCCTACCATAATCTCTTCGTTTGTTCTCCGCTATTAGTGACTTTGGAGTGACTCTTTGTTGCATGTTGAGGGATAGTTATGTGATCCAATTATGTTATCATTGTTGAGGGAACTTACACCAGTGAAAGTATGAACCCTAGGCCTTGTTTCCTATCATTGCAATACCGTTTATGCTCACTTTTACCATTAGTTACCTTGCTGTTTTTATAATTTCAGATTACAAATACCTTTATCTACCATCCATATACCACTTGTATCACCATCTCTTCGCCGAACTAGTGCACCTATACAATTTGCCATTGTATTGGGTGTGTTGGGGACACAAGAAACTCTTTGTTATTTGGTTGCAGGGTTGCTTGAGAGATACCATCTTCATCCTACGCCTCCTACGGATTGATAAACCTTAGATCATCCACTTGAGGGAAATTTGCTACTGTCCTACAAACCTCTGCACTTGGAGGCCCAACAACGTCTACAAGAAGAAGGTTGTGTAGTAGACATCAGTTCATCAACTCCAAGATGGGCACAGGCACTTACTTGTTGGACAAGGAACATTTACCTTGGCACCCAGAATTTGAGGATAACACAGTTGTGATGAATGAGGATGATCCTTCATCAGTGCAAGCACAAGAGAAGAGAGCAAAGGCAAAGGCAGAAAAGGCTGCAAGGATGCCAAGTGTTGAGGAGGCATCTCAGGTGTTCTTAAAGAGCAAACAAGGTTAGCTAGCTTATCTGATTCAGGCAACTTTGAGGATTGAGAAGGGCTTGGTCACCCTGACTCAGAATCAGGAGAGCTTGGAGAGGATCATTGAGACCAAGTTTTATGATCTTGATCTGAAAGTGACTGAGATACAGACAACAGTCGAGCAGCTCCGGGAGGAAGCAAAGGAGAAGAAAGGGAAGGCAACTATGGATGCTTTTCAGCGAGTGCCAAGAGGTTAGACGTCAGCTGCAGTGCCAGTGCCATATACAAGAGCTACTTCATTTGCACCAGCGGCAACAGCTTCAGTGCCACCTCCAGCAACTACTCCACCAGCTCCAACAACATATACTGGTGCCTTCATCCTTGGAGTTCTCTCTACACCACCTCCTGAAGACCAAGCCTGAGAGACGCATAACACTATGCATTTTCAAACTTTTTGGTAACTTGTTGCCAAAGGGGAAGAAATGTATAGATCATAGGCTTCGAGAGAGAGTGTTTTGCTTCTTTGTCTCTCTTCCTGTTTGGTTGAACTTTTGTGTGTGCTCGCTTGATACCTTATGTCTGTATGTGAGATAGTTGTATGATCATGTGTTTGATCATATCATACTTCAATGTTTGGTTGGATGATATTATCTTTTATATCCCTATATGACCATTCACTTTGCTTGGTGATGAGTGCATGTTTTAATTCCTATCATTTTGAGCGCTCCACCAAGATGTACGTGACATGGAAGAGTAACCCATGATCCTAATCTATTGTGCATTTGCATTCAAAAGCAAATTTTAAATAATGCACAAATTTAGGGGAGCTCTTGCTTATCACATAGTTCTCAAAGCGAGGATGTATTTAAATCTTATTATCACTTGTCGAAACTTTGATCTATATGTTGTCATCAATTACCAAAAAGGGGGAGATTGAAAGTGCAACTATCCTGGGTGGTTTTGGTAATTACTAACAAAATATAGCTCATTGAACTAATACTATTTCAAGATGATCATTTCAGAAAGTTCAATGATTGGCATGGCATGAATTGGAATGTGGACCCCTCAAAATGCTAAGGACATGCATTGGCTCAAGCTCAAGACTCTACATTTTCATTTTAATGATCCAAGATCACATTGACTCCATAGGAAAAGCCAATACTATTAAAAGGGGATGAGGTGTTGCTTAATGGCTTACTTGCTCGAAATGCTTAGTGATATGCTCCAAAAACCCTCAACCACTTTCTCATATCCACATATGTCCCAAACCAAAAGTCAAACTCGGCCCCACCGAAATGTTCTATCCGGCGCCACCGAGTTCACTTGACATAGCCACTGCCAGAAACCCTAGTCACTTCGGTCTCACCGAGATGGGATTGCAAACTCTTTGTTTCCCTTCGTAACATTTCGGTCCAACCGAGATGAGCGATCGGTCTCACCGAGTTTGCAATGCAAACTCTCTGTTTCCCTTTCTTAACGTTTTGGTCTCACCAAAATGAGCAAATCGGTCCCACCGAGTTTGCCTGACCAACTTTCTGGTTAGCTTATTATCAAAGTCGGTCCTACCGAGTTTGTGTAATAGGTCTCACCGAGATTACGGTATGCCCTAATCCTAATGGAATCGGTCCCACTGAGTTGACATGTCGGTCCCACCGAAAAGCCTAACATTCACATTTTGAACTGAATCAGTCTGACCAAGTTTTCTGATTCGGTCCCACTGAGTTTGGTAAATTGTGTGTAACGGTTAGATTTTGTGTGGAGGCTATATATACCCATTCACCCACTCTTCATTAGAAGAGAGAGCCATCAGAACGTGTCTACACTTCAAACATACATTTTCTGAGAGAGAACCACCTACTCATGTGTTGAGACCAAGATATTCCATTCCAACCACAAGAATCTTGATCTCTAGCCTTCCCCAAGTTGCTTTCCACCCAAGGCATCCTTCCACCAAATCCAAATCTGTGAGAGAGAGAGAGTTGAGTGTTGGGGATACTATCATTTCAAGCACAAGAGCAAGGAGTTCATCATTAACACGCTATATATTTCCTTTTGGAGAGTGGTGTCTCCTAGATTGGTCAGGTGTCACTTGGGAGCCTCCGATAAGTTTGTGGAGTTGAACCAAGGAGTTTGTAAGGGCAAGGAGATCGCCTACTTCGTGAAGATCTACCCTAGTGAGACAAAGTCCTTCGTGGGCGATGGCCATGGTGGGATAGACAAGGTTGCTTCTTCGTGGACCTTCGTGGGTGGAGCCCTCCGTGGACTCGCGCAACCGTCACCCTTCGTGGGTTGAAGTCTCCATCAACGTGGATGTATGATAGCACCACCTATCGAAACCACGCCAAAAATCTCTGTGTCTACATTGCGTTTGCTCCCTCCAAACTCCTCCCTTTACCTTCACTAGCACAAATGACCGCGCGTTGCAACGGGAAAAAGTGGGAGTTGTACATGGAACACGTTCGAAGTTCATGAAAAATGTCATCTTGATTTTTGATTTTGAGCAATGGAATTGATTTTTTTATGAGTAACACAATTAGGTCAAATAATCAGCTAGATTTATACTCTTGGAACTTTGACGAAAAGAAACACGAAATAGTGGTAGAGAACACTTCGAAACATTGCCGTTGTGGTTCCTCTGTACTCTTTGTCTATCCCTCCCTCTTTTTTATCTCCTACTACAGGATGTGCGGAGCAGAATACTGAGTGGCACACAAATATTAAAACATCGATACAATGTGTACTGGTCAATTTGGCCCTCTATATGTAGTTGATCATAACAATGACCCAAGATTGGATCAAAGTGTTTCTTCTGAAGTAATAATAGGCTTCTCTTAGAACTCATGATTTGCAAGTTGCACCATATTTGAAATTCCTCTTGGCTTTCTACGGATCATCTTGAAGAAGTCCTTATTAGCCTTTTTATTTGGAATACAAACATCATACATGTCTAGAACAAAAACTATGGTTGCCTTTTTCCTACTATGGACAGATACTACAATCACAAAACTCCGTTGAATTGTTGCATTTGTTTCTCATACCTTTCTCTTGGGCCAATAAATAAAATATATATTTCAAGAGTTCAATCTTGTACGTAGACCTGCAAGGTAAGATGTCGGCACTGAATACACACACATTCAAAGTGAAGATGCAAGTAAAAAAGAGCATATATATCTTGAAGCCTAAATAATAATAATAATGGGTATAGTAACATCCAGTATATTTTTTCAAACAAAATAATCAATTTTAATTCTGCTCATACAGTGGGAAACTATTTCAAATATAACTTGTGTATCTGATTTCATATCTTATTCAATCTCAGGCTCCAAAAAGATCACGGGATCAATAACTCATGATTGTATACTTCATGCAAAAATCAATATAAATAAGGTGAAGAATTTGCAATTCCCAAATCTAAAAGCAGTACATGTCAATCTCTGGAGGCATGAGATGTAGATGGTATGTATACATAAATATAGACGAAACCAACATGTGTCAGAGGTGATTATGACGAAGATGGAACAGCTGCCGCTGGCTAGAAACTAAAAATAAATGATGGAACATGATGAGAATCAAAGCTGGGTTGGAGACCAACAGGATTAGGGAGACCTTGAGACTCTGAATATAGGAGTATGTACATGTATACTCAGATAGGAATTTCAAAACCACGCAAGACTACATCAACCTCTCATCCAAACAAGAAATTCTGCTATGTCCAAATCCCTTCTTCTCCTTTCACTCTTCTTCCTCCCACTCATCTCCACTTGTGACTGACCATAATGAGGCCGAGCACCTGCACCGTCGGAGAGGTAGTTGCTAAGATTTCCGGGATTCTCCTACACATTGTGCAGTATCTGCCAAGCATGAAGTCGAGGTGCTCGAGCGGTCTGACCCGTGAAACAACTTGCGCCGGAGATCGGGTCGTGTGGGAGGATCTGGCGGACCTGTGCGAGGCCGCGAGGCCGTCCTTCAAGCCCCTTCTTATAGGCCTCGACTACCTTCCACGTTGCCCTTTCTTCGCCTCATCGGCCTGGCTTGCGATCGATCGGAGCGTGGGGACGTGGCTTTGCAATCTATCGGGATGTGAAGGACTTGAGATCATCAGCGACGGATCCATGGGCTAACTGGACGTCAATGAGGAGATCGATCGATTATACCAGGGGGCGAAGTTTCCCGACAGCGACAGATCTCGATCAGGGTGGACTGCGCGCGTGGTGTGTGGACGTTGTTGTCGAAACCACGATCCAATCGTTCGGAGTGGACGACCCGTGTGCAATGCATCTTTTCTTTTTCTGAACTAGAATTGTTTGGCAGGCTGAGGCCTAGCCTGGCTCAGCATAGATGACGCATGAACAGAGAAGGCCCAGTCCGGAACGGAAAACTCCAGCGATTTTGTGACGCCCCAAGACCGGAGTTTCAGATGCCTTCCAAGGTTCCGGGTTTCGTCATGTGATTTTCTTTTGGTTCGTTGCGTCATGTGCATTGCATCATATCATCATGCAACCCGTTTTAAAACTCAACTAAGTAAATTGCATGGATCTTCGGTCCATTTAAACCGAGAGAATTCACATGGTGATTCTCTTTATAACATATCCTCCCGATATTAGGGAGCTATTATAAATTTTTCCATTCTTTTGGAATTCATCTTAACACACTTGCATATTAATTCCCTTGGTTTTTTTCTTCTTCAAGTGTTGACTATCTAACCTTGCCTTATATCCTTTCGTCATTTTCCGGAGCTCCACCAAAAAATCCGAACATTTTTGGTCACCTCTAATTCCTAGTCCTTGTTCAAATCATTTGAATTAAATTCAAATGACTTTGAATTAAATTCTTGCAATCATGCCTCTCCTATCTTTCGTGGTCCGTGCACATTTTTGCGACTCCGGGAAATTTATCCCCGTGCCCAAATTCCATCCCTAACCCTCTCTTTATATTATTTTTTCTTCTTCTATCTATTTTCTCTCTCTTATTGGTTAAGAGAAGAGAGTGTGTGTGAGAGAGAGAGAGAGCCCAGTCAAGATCTAGGTGCAGCCCCCTTCTCTTCTGGGCCGGCCTCCAAGGCCCAACCGCGCTCCCCCCGTAACCCTAGCCTGATCCCCATCTCACCCTCTCCCTCGTTTCCCTCCAGTGCGTTGCTACCATATGCACGCATCGAGCCAGGAGGCGTGCTCGATCCCCCCTCCTCCTCTTCCCGATCCCCACGCCCACGCTCCTCTCTCCTCTCGCACGGGCGCACGCAGGTCCAGGAGCCTGAGCGCTCGCTCGATCCATGGCCTCTCCCTTTCTCTCGCTGCCGCCTCGTCTCGCAGGTCCGTCGTCGTTGTTTTTGACAGGAGCAGCAGCTCCCATGGCCGCCAGCCCCTGCAGTGCCAGGCCGGCCCGCCGCCGCCATCGCGAGCATGCATCCCTGCCGGCTACCGTCGCCCTGCCTCTCCTCCTGCTTCTCCTTGTCGCCCTCAACCCGCCTCGACGTCGCCACCGACAGCAGCAGCAGCTGCTGCACCCTCTCGTCGTCGAGACCCGTCGTCCCCGCGCTCCTGCCGTCTTGCCGGATGGGGAGAAGCTGCCTCGTCTCCGGCCAGGACAAGCCATTCCCGACCTCCTCTCGCCAAATCCAGCAGCGCTGCGGCCCCGCCTCTGCTTCGTGGTCGCGTTGACCTGAGGTTGTCCTCCCCGACGCCCTTGTTGCTGCTAGACCATCTTGGTGCAATCAGGGAGTACCATGGCCTCCGCCGAGACCCTTGGAATCGTCGAGATCGCCATGTACAGGATGACCCGCAAAGCCCCTGGACACCATGTACCACAACCGTTGCATTCCGTTTCATCTCTGTCGAGACCAAGAGGACGCCAAGTACCAGGACGACGACGACCCGTCAAGTTCCGTGTCGTGACCCCGAACATCTACGAAAATGTTGTACGACTACTTCTGTGGCCGAAGACTTGTGTACAACTACCGACGACGTGTACGACTACTCAATGAACGTGTACCACTACCGCCGCTCGAACGTCTACAGAACAGGTACCGTCGACCCTCGAAGACCCGTGGACGTCAAGTTCCTTGTTTTGACCCCGAACACCTATGGAGTGTGAACATCTACGAAGCGAGGGCGACTACTTCCACTACCGCCGTTGCGAGAACGTCTACTTCCCTCTACGAACTCGTTCCGCCAGAAACACATGCTTCGAAGGTATACCACCGAAACGATCGTCCGAGAATGAATGCATGTTGTATGAGATGCACCCTTGTTAGCCTCGAGTCCGAATTGTCGGTGCACATTGCCCCTCTTTTGCCTTGTCACCAACATGTGGGGAACCCGGTATCCGGGAGCACCCCACCATCCTTGCATGACACGCTTCCGTCACTTTTCCTTTTGCACCGGTATCTCCATGAGCTACCGGAACCGATATGTTGCCATGGCATCATTTTCGGATTCGTTGCCGTGGCACCCCTTTTGTTCTGCCACGATGACAAATGTTTCATAATATGCTCATGTCAACCTTTTCTTAAAATTGCATAAACTTGAACATGTCATCCACATCATGATAATAACATTTAAAATGTTTAAAATTGTTGTTTGCATTAAATTGCTAAATGCATATGAGGATTTACCGGAATTGTTGTTTGTTATTTCTGGCCTCATTTAAACTTGCCTGAATAGGTAGTTTTTCATATGCTTCACCCTCTTGCCATGTTTAACAACATTTAATATTGTTGGGTACATAAACAAGATCAAACTAAATAAGTCACGTGGTGTTCCATCAATATGCAACTCGTGGCATATTGAACTCCACTTAACTTGTAGCTTTGTTTGTGCACTTTGCCATGCCATGCTTCTTTAAACCGGACATGCATCATACTTGGTTGTGCATCATGCCATGTTGATGTGATGGTTGTTTTACTATGTTGTTTGCTTCTTTCCGGTGTTGCTTCTTTGGGTTAGTTTCGATAACGTCGCGTTTGTGAGGATCCGTTCGACTATGTCCGTTTGTCTTCTTCATGGACTCGTTCTTCTTCCTTGCGGGATTCAGGCAAGATGACCATACCCTCGAAATCACTTCTATCTTTTCTTGCTAGTTGCTCGCTCTATTGCTATGCCTATGCTGCGATACCTACCACTTGCTATATCATGCCTCCGATTTTGCCATGTTAAGCCTCTAACCCACCTTGTCCTAGCAAACCGTTGTTTGGCTATGTTACCGCTTTGCTCAGCCCCTCTTATAGCATTGTTAGTTGCAGGTGAAGATGGAGATTGTTCCATGTCGGAAGATGGATATTTGTTGGGATATCACAATATCTCTTACTTAATTAATGCATCTATATACTTGGTAAAGGGTGGAAGGCTCGGCTTTATGCCTGGTGTTTTGTTCCACTCTTGCCGCCCTAGTTTCCGTCATACTGGTGTTATGTTCCTTGATTTTGCGTTCCTTACGCGGTTGGGTTATAATGGTAACCCCTTGACAGTTCGCCTTGAATAAAACTCCTCCAGCAAGGCCCAACCTTGGTTTTACCATTTGCACTAACAACCTATCCCTTCCCTTGGGTTTTGCAGACTCAAGGGTCATCTTTATTTTAAACCCCCCCCCCCCAGGCCAGTGCTTGTCTAAGTGTTGGTCCGAAACAGAGCCACTTGCGGCACCACCTCGGGGAAACTTAAGGGTTGGTTTTAGCTGTACGTAGTGTTCATCCGATGTTGCCCTGAGAATGAGATATGTGCAGCTCCTATCAGGATGTCGGCGCATCGGGCGGTCTTGCTGGTCTTGTTTTACCATTGTCGAAATGTCTTATAACCGGGATTCCGAGTCTGATCGGGTCTTCCTGGGAGAAGCAATATCCTTTGTTGACCGTGAGAGCTTGTGATGGGCTAAGTTGGGACACCCCTGCAGGGTTATGAACTTTCGAAAGTCGTGCCCGCGGTTATGGGTAGATGGGAATTTGTTAATGTCCGGTTGTAGAAAACCTGAAACTTATCTTAATTAAAATGCATCAACCGCGTGTGTAGCCGTGATGGTCTCTTTCCGGCGGAGTCCGGGAAGTGAACATGGTGTTGGAGTTATGCTTGAACGTAAGTAGTTTCGGGATCACTTCTAGTTCACGACCGTTGCTTTGCTTCTCTTCTCGCTCTCATTTGCGTAAGTTTAGCCACCATATATGCTAGTGCTTGCTGCAGCTCCACCTCACTACCCTTTTCCTACCCATAAGCTTAAATAGTCTTGATCGCGAGGGTGCGAGATTGCTGAGTCCCCGTGACTCACAGATTACTTTCAAAACCAGTTTGCAGGTGTCGATGTTACCGTGCAGGTGACGCAACCGAGCTCAAGGAGGAGCTCAATGAAGATCGTGTTCGTTGTGTTGTCTCGTTTCCAGTTGATCAGTAGTGGAGCCCAGTCGGGGCGATCGGGGATCTGTAGCATTAGGGGTAGTCTTCTTTTATTTTGATTCCGTAGTCGGACCTTGATTGTATCTGGATGATGTAATGCTATATTCATATATTGTGTGAAGTGGCGATTGTAAGCCAACTCTGTACCTCTTTCTTATTCAGTACATGGGATGTGTAAAGATTACCCCTCTTGCGACATGCCTACAATGCGGTTATGCCTCTAAGTCGTGCTCTGACACGTCGGAGATATAGCCGCATCGTGGGTGTTACAGATTTGACCCTTCCATCTACAACCGACAACGCGACGTATCACCGCGCGTTGACCCGGAAACACGACGTATATAACGTACGAAGATGACGAAATAAGTGGAAAAATGATAGTCCTTTTAATATTAGGTAGAGATATGCAAATGTTTTACATTTCGCCGCTATACTCTTAGACTTGCATGTGTAGGTTGATTGCTTGACATGTGCTAAGTTGCTAAAATCTGCCAAGACTTAAAATTGGAAAAAGGCTAGATTTTTATTTGGTCAAGTAGTCTAATCATCCCCCCTCTAGACATACTTTCGATCCTACAGTAGCCTGCCATGGAGAGAGGACCACCAAGCGCAAATCGAATCATGTGTAGCGACAGTCAAAGACCCCACGGTCCAAGATCACCAAATCCTGAACCATACCTCCAAGGCCTAAGGACACTGGACGAGCAAGTGGTCGATAGTCTCCCGGGCTTGATTGCAAAGAGTACACACATGGGGGTGATCCAATCCCCTCTTTTCCACCCTATCAGCAATCCAACATCTATCACACATGACTAGCCAATAGAAAAAATCTCCTTGGATGGGGCTATGATCTTATACAGAGCATAATCTGCCTCCATCGATTCACAGCAAAATGCCCTCCATGCCAAGATAGGAGAGAAAGAACCATTCTCCATGAGGCGCCACGAGAACCTATCCTTGTGGGAGGACGAGGACGGCAAGTTCTGAATTTTCACCTAACGGACAGAGCTAAAAAAAATAGTTCTGGGTTGCATTTTGAGGGATGCAAATCTATATTTTTTGGGATTGTTGATTTGGCAATCTGCTAGATACTACCTCATTTCTGGGTTTTAGGCTCACACGTATCTCTAGATTGGCAACTTGACCAACATAATATGAGTTATATATTTTTTTTACGAGAAAACTTTCGACCTATTCATCTTTAATCATGACAGTACAAACATAATATGAGTTATACATTACAAAATTTATACCATTAGAAACTTTAAATGTTATATTTTCTAGTGATATAACATTTTTGATATATATATATATATATATATAATACATATAACATTAGTAAAATTGACAACCTAACGCACAAGAGTGAACCTATAAACCGGAGAGGAGGGAGATGCTCTCCCTAGCCCTATCCTTTTAAATAAACGAAAAAACTAACGACCACACGTGTGGCATCTTGCACATCGACCACACGCCTCCATCACCACTTATTTTGCCACGTATGAACAGATGACATCAGCAGAATTTTTTTTGGTTTTCGGCTTAAAAATGGTTTATCTCCTAATTAAAAATTAAATTAAAAATCTGTTTTCATCATTATATCCGTCTCGATGAGATCTTCAAAACTATACACCATGTTGATATGTTTCGATGAATTTTTTTTGCCCAAAAGTTGCCATGATGTTTACACTGTAGTTGCTATAGTGCTTAAACTAAAGTTGCTATGTGGCAATTTTAGTTTGTAGAACATGACAATTTCAGTTTTTTATGATGGCAATTCCAGTACTTTGACCATGAAAATTATTTTGCGTATGAACCATGGCAATTTTGAGTGCATGTATCCAATTTTAGCTTATGATTTATGGCAAGTCTAGTTTCTTAATTTCTCGTTTTATAATATGTCAAAATTTATTTTTAAATGTAGAAGAAAATAACTGAAACATATCATGCAAACTTCAGTGTAAACATCAGGGCAATTCATATGCAATAGACATGGCAACTTTTAACCAAAAAAATCGTCGAAATATATTAATATGAGATCTAGTTTCGGAGATCTCGTCGCGATGGATTTAATGATGAAAACGAATCTTCAATCAAATTTTTCATTTAAGAGATAAAACATTTTAAAAATTGAAAATCTAAAAAAATTCCACATACATGCATGCGGTGACGTGGCGCGGTTTATTTGTTATGGGGCGTGTGGGCGGTTTTGACTCCCACCACACGTGTGGGCGTTAACGTTGTCCTAAATAAAAGTTTTTTCATCTTCCGAAATATAAGAGATAAGAGCAACTCCAACGCGGAGACCCAAACGGACATCGATTTTGTCCGTTTTTTGTCCGTTTGGGTCGCCCGTCTGCTTGTCCGCGTCCGCTTTTTCAATTGGGTTGGCCGGTGCGCCCAACGGGAGACGGTCACATATTTTGACATGTCCGTCTGGGCATTCCGTCGAACACGTAGTAGGCAGAGAGCTTGTAGCGAGGAACGTCGCCGGTGCCGGCCGTCCGTATCCGATTCCGCCAAGGCCGGCCGGGCATGGATACCTAGGCGAGGCGCCGCCGATGTCGGACTGCAGCATAGGCACAGACTCGCCGCGGCCGGACTCCGTTGACAAGCAGCCGCCCGTCGATGCCGAGTCGCCCGGCGAAGGCTAGAGCAAGCGCGACCACCCCTCGCCGTCGTCCCCGCCGCCGCCGCCCAAGCGCAGGTACATACACACACACGTATCTCCGGCGGCGAGGCCAGCGAAAGCAGAGATCGAACCATCTCGGTTCGAACGGCAGAGTGGACAGAGAGAGTGGCTTGCCTGACGGTCTCCTGCTTGCAGCGGATGCTGGTGCGAAGGTAATCGCGGGAGTTGTGCGGGCTGAGGCTGACCCCGGAGACGACCTTGGCGCCGCCGGTCACCGTGTACTGCAGCTCCTGGAGCCGGGCCATGCACCGGTCCATCTGCTTGCGCGCGCCCAAACCCATCAAATCCATCAAGACTCCGTACCATGAGCCCACCATGGCGGAACGCCGGCGCCGGAGGAGCTTGTCCTCTGCTGCTGTACGCGGGGGAGCGTGCGCGGCCAAGCGCTGCTCCAGCTCTCGAGACGATGGGCGGGTGGGTGGGAGAAGAAAGAGAAAAGGAAGGAAAGAGATGGGATGAGACAGATGGGTGGATGGCAAGTGGGCCAAGAGCCACATGCAGCCGGACAGAGGGGGGTGAAGAGGGCACAAAGAGTGTCCGCTTTGTGTCCGCTTTTGATCGAAATTTGAGCCCAATATGGATCCGAGCGAACACCAAACGGACAACAGGCGGACGCTGTGTCCGTTTGGGTCACCCCATTGGACTGAGTTTTATGTCCAGATGACCCAAACGGATAAAATGGGTCACCCCATTAAAATTGCTCTAAGCTTTGAAATTACAAGACATAGGTCTACTACAGATGCTCTTCGCCTGCTCGGCAAGGGATACGTTTTGTCTTCTCTTGCTGCCCCATGTACGCAGGCATGCCTCACCTTTGATTGTTACGCACGCATCCATGGCGATCGACCAATCGAGTGGTGCAGGCACGTTGCTATAGCTAGCCATGCCAAAAAATCGTAGGACCCATTCACACATGCCCATTCATCCATGCACTGAGATGGTGCCTTGGCACACACAAGGCACGGATGAACAGTATCGTGCCTTGAGGGCATCTCCTGGCCGTTGGATCTACAAGCGACGGTCCGATGAACATCAAGAATCACCGCTACAGTGCATCGCTACAGGAAGTCTGCTACAGGATAATCGCTACAGGACCAACACACTGTAGCGCGGGTCACTGTTCACTGAAATCTGAAACCTTAATTTCTGATCTAACGGCTGAAAGCTCAAGGCACGATACTGTTCATCTGTGCCTTGTGTGTGCCAAGGCACTGGATCTCAGTCCTTCATCCATGGCTAACTGGAGCCTTGGGAGCCAAGAGTGTTTGTAAGCACGAGAAGGTACACACTTTATTCGCAGAGAGAGAGAGAGAGAGAAGGTACACACTTGTGCATATTTTTAACAGGTAGTGGTAGTATTTTGCTCTATATGTTTGTAAGCAACATGCTCCAACTAAATGAAGAAGAAACTAACTGGTCGCCTACTTGTGCACTCCAGCGCTAGATAGTAGTACTAGTACTGGTCGTGTATGCACACAATACAAACAGTGAGTAGAGGTGCATTTCGCGATGCTGGACTGGAACAGTGAAGGCGACGTCAAGATCGACAACTGCCTGCCCTTTTCACAGCACGCCGGTTGAGATACAGCTCTCCCATGGCACGAGTCGAGATATATATTCGAGCGGAGGCATGTAGCTGAAACATGTATTGCTGAAGACGACGCATAACGAACCGTGAGCTAAGCCAAGGCCAAAGGGCCATGATGGCTTGCGTCGTCTGCCAGTTTGTCATTTGTCTCGTCGGTACAAAATCGGGGAACTTTTCCGTGATCATTCCATTTGTCCCTGAAGCACCGGTGACACTTTGTATGAAAAGCAATACGATCATCAATAGTCTGCTCGCTACTCTGCACCCCCTATCAACCAAATCAGTTGCTCTCTATGCCATTGTATTCGTTTTTCTTCCGTCGGCCTTTCAGATTATCTATAACTGGGCTAGGCTCATTTAACCCTCTATTTGTTCATGGATAGGTGGGACACTGTTTGACCGTGTCTAAGGCCGTGTCCGCTTCGAGCTACCATTTGTTGAAGAGCGAGAAAAGAAAGCAAAACAAAAAAAAAAGTGATTCGGGTGGGCCATACCCGACGTGGCGGCTTATCCGGACACGCCATTTTGTCTCCGAAGATGGGTTGAGTATGAAGTTTGCGAACGTCCAGGCAAATAGAGAGGATATGAGGGCTTTGATTGAATCGATTTTTTCTCTCTCTTCCGTCCAGACACTGTACGAGTTGTCCGCTGGACATATAGGGAGGATTTGGAGACCTCGGATGGAGATGCTCTCACTAGCTAGGGTGAAACCTAGCCTCAACAGGGTGGTTTTTTCCCTTATCACTTGCGATGGCGAGCTTCCTCTTTTGTCCCTCGTCGAAAGCTAGATCATCTTACTTTTGCTTGTAGTTGCACAATTTTATTTCTGATCATTGCCGCTGGACAGAGTTGATTACACAAAACCTCCACACTTAGGGCTAGTTTTTCATAAAAACATCAATTTTCACCTTCTAAAAAAATAAACAAATCACGAGTTTATATACATATACCACGAATCCATAAGTAAAGCAAGTTGACATCCATTAGGACCAGTGGGGCCATAATGTAAGACTGATGAGGCAAGGGAGTAACGGTTTGGAGGAGATGTAAATTAGGTTGCTCGGAAAGCAATCCAATGCATTTGAAGAAAAAAAGAGTTCCATATGTTTTGTACAGTATTGACAATCCTGGTACAATTTGATTCGACCAAAAGTCTATTGTGCCTGACATTACAGGCAAGCAGAAAGTCAGCTCACCAGGGAAGTCCTAGAGTTGGCATTGATACTCGCATTTTCCTGGATCGTTTTAGCCTTTTCGGTGATGTTCGTTCAATGAGAGGAAACATTTCCATCGATTACAAGGCATCTGTGGTGACTTCATCAATCTCAAAACGTTGTGCCAGCCCAGTATCTCGAAGGTAATCATAGGGATAGTGTGTGTGTGTGTTTGCATCCATCGGGAGGAGTGTATGTGAGCATTAGTGATTGAACTGTATAAATTTGGGCCTCAGGATGCCGTCAGGCTTGATCATGACGAGTAAACGGGCCGTCCCCATTCTAGCAGCACTACAGTACCCGGTTTAAGGACCTTCTAGAATATTCCTAAACCACCCCATATTTTTCTTTATTGATTTCTGCTATTCTTTTTCTAGTTTTATATTTTTTGGTTTTTGGTTTTTCCTTTTTCTTTGACTATAATTATTATTATATTTAAAAAATGGTCAAAACTTTTAGAAAATGTTTTCATTTTTCATAAATTATTCAAACCTTCAAAAAATATTCATGTTTTCAATTTGTGTTCTCAAATTTAAAACAATTTGGTGAATTTATAAAATGTTGGAGTTTTTTTTTTAAATCAAAAGTTCCAAAATGGTTCAAGTTTTCAAATTTTGTTCACAAATTCAAAAAATATTACAAATTTCCTATTTTTGTTCATGGCTTTCATTTTTCCAAAAATTTGTTCGCATTTTTTTATTTTGTTTGCTTTTTTCAAAATTCACATGTTTTGGTAAATGTTCAAAAATTCAAATTGTTCATAATTTCATTTTGTTCATGTTTTCAAAATTTGTTCATGTTTTTCAAATGTTGTTAAATTTTGAAAATTTGTTGACAATATACATTATTCACATTTTAGAAAAATCACAATTAGCAATAAATTACCTAAAAACTTCAGAAAAATCGGATATGCCGCTTCACTTAGTTCTTCAGTTTTCGTGCTGCCTTGTAGTCACTCCCAATCTATAGCTCGGCTGCATAGCAAGTCGGAATTTCCTATTTGCCGCTCTTTGCGGCAAGTAGTCGACCGGACGCACATGCAGATAGACGAGCGCGTTAGGATGGGCTGGCCCGTTCAAACGTTAAAGCGAATCCGGTTTTGGGAATCTTCTAGGTAGTTCCCAGTCGGTTTTTCTGGTTTTGAGAACCTTCTAGAAGGTTCCTGAACTGGTTTTTCTATTTCCCCCTTTACCCTTTTTTTTCTTTTCTTTTACTGTTTCTTTTTCTTTTTCGTTTTAATGTTCTTTTTTCTTTTTCTGTTTTCTTTTTTATCTTTTTTTCGTTTTTTATGTTTCTTTTTTTCCTGTTTTCTGTTTCTTTTTCGTTTTTTCTGTCACGTTCAATCATTCCGTAGGCCGGAGCGCGAACCGTAGGAACATCGGAAATGTAAGGGAGCTGGTATATATATCATCAAAATATAATAGTTAAGGATACTCCTTGCAAAGGTTACTTTGATATTTTTTCGGTGATAACAAATGACGCATTGCATGTGCGACGCTTGTCGCATCCTGATAGTTTTGTATTTTTTTTTGCGTAGATTCATTTTTAAATGTTTATCTCTTAAACAATGCGTCCAAATCATAAACCATTTTCACCGTTATATTTCTCGCATCGAGATCTTGGGGACTAGGTCCAGGTTTGGACAAAAAATCCAAAAAAAAAACTGGAGACCAAGAAGCAGTATCGTGCTTGACTTTTTTTAGAAGCACATTTTTTCACACGAAAGCGCAACTTCACTTCACACGATGCACAAATATGCTTTCACTATTTAGTAAGCACAGTCGTGCTTCACCATGAAGTATGCTTTTCATTTTTCAAGAAGCTCGCATGTGTTTTCCACTTTTCGGGAGCATCACTGTGCTTCACCGTGCAGCACAACTATGCCTTTTTCACATGGTGTGCTTCAGGTGAGAAATAGAATAAAATCATAATTAAAAAAAACTAAAAAAACCCAAGTAAAATTTTAAAAAACATGTGCAGAAAAAGAAAAGAAATGGTGCTATGATGGATGCGTCCAACACGTGACACATGGCGGTGACTGGGCTCACCATGCGTCAGTTGCCCGTGTACCCCGCGCCGCACGCAGGAGGTCGATGCAGGGGTACCCGCTAACTATTCAGTCCCATATATCACATGTAGCGATTCCAGATGGTGCGACAGCTATATCTAGCTTGTAGCAAGACTAGCTTATGCCTCGCTGAAGGTTTCCGTGCTCTCTACAGTAATGAGCCAGCCCGTTTCTGGCTTTCTGCATGCTCGCTCGCTCATTGCATTTTCCTCATGCCATTTTCTCTTTTGTTTCTTTCTCATTCTTTTTTTGTTTCTTCATGGGTGTTTTTCATATATTTTTTCATCATGTTTTTCGGTTTTTACAGTTTTTTCTTTCCTCTTTTTCGGTTTTTCTTTTGTTCCTTTCTCCGTTTTTTATTTCTATTCTATGTTCTTTGGTTATTTTGTTTGTTTCTTAGATTTCATCAGCTTCCTTCATTTTTCTTTAGTTAAATTTTATTTTCTTGGTTTTTCATTGTTTTCTCATGAGTTTTCTTTGGGTTTTTCATATTTGAGGTGTTTCTTTCTAATGTTTCTTCGGTTTCATCATTTTTTTAACACATGTCTACATTTTCTGCATATTTTTACATTTTACATATGCATCCTAAAAAATTATACATGTTTAATATTTTTAAAATACATGTTTAACTTTTTTTAATATTTATGTTTGATGACTACTTTTTCATACACATTGTACATTTTCGATATATATCAGGAATATTTTTTATATTTCTTAACTATATGACTAAGATATTTTTTACATAATCAACATTTTCTAATATTGATTTTGATGTTATTTTTTTAAATACATATTCGACATTCGTCATATACAACAATAAAATCGTACTTATTTATCATTTTTAATAGATGAATAATTTTTTTGCGTAGGATGACTACCTTTTCATACACAATGTACATTTTAGGTATTTATCAGGAACATTTTACATCCACAATTAGCATTTCTAAGTACTAGCAAAAAAGCCCGTGCGTTGCAACGGGGACATACTTCGCTATGAAGCAAACAAAATATCCATGGATCATTCCAGCCTGAACGTTCTCACTGAAGAATTACATCATGGGGGCATGATAGCCGAAGGATCGGCTGACATTCGGTTCCTGTTCGCGGATGGCATGGCATGGATCATAGTGCACACGGCCAATGACAACACAAGGATGATGGACAATATCAGGAGGTTGAGGGAATCCGGATGAGTGGATGGTTGTGAGTAATTGAAATTTTCCTCACTGAGTGCGACATAGGTATGCGGTGGTCAGTGTAGATTGAACGGTGAAATTCATCATCTATGATGCATGGTTCGACCTCTTCTTCGTCTGAATGGATTCTCCTTGTCAATCAATCTTTGTGAGGTGAGTTTAACAGCATTCGATGGTGACATAAGACGGCAATTTAGGTGGAGTCTGCCTACCTAGAAGAAATAGAGCAGAAGAGGAGCCGTGGTTGTTCTTCTACTTATACTTATAGGAGGAAGATTATACTTATAGGAGGAGGATAGTAACATGCACCTACGTTGTAATGAGGACATACATATTTTAGTGGTTCACATTAAACATGTGTATCATATACCTTTAAATTATCTATGGACATCAGGCAGCATTGTCAACTTATTTCTATCATTAAACCATTTTTCTTTCCAAATGATAAGTGCCACACGTGTAGCACGAAGTAACGCCCGCCCTGATGTTTTTACAACTAAAATTTCCATACGAAAAAAAAAACGGAACCCCAACTAAAACTTGCAATCCAGACAGAAAGTTGATATGCTTCACAACTTGCCATCCCCGGGTAACTAAAGTTGCCATCAAAAAACGTCAGGACAGAATTGCTTCCTGCCACACGTATGGCACTTATCTGGATCCTTCTTCTTTATGTTCTTCTATACCTCGCTCTCGCTCTCCCTTTCAATCACACAGTAATTATCTCTAGTAATTGTGCAATTCACGTGTTGGATACTACCACTTATAAGTTAAAATAACCGGAGGCATAATATTTGGGAGCTACACCTCAGTTCAAGAGTACATATTAGCATGTTTGTTCAAGGAACCATATATCAACGAAGTTACCATGGTGTCGACGTGCAACCACAAAATGAACTTTAATATCTCTCACGAGCTACTAAACCTGTGAATTAAGACACTCTCAACAATATTGTACAGTACCAAGATAACACATGAATATTTATTTATTGTACATATACCCAGCTACTTTGAACAAAGCACGGCCTCCAGGCTAAGATTTGTATGCATATCTTATTAACATTAGCCCTTCGCAAACAATTACAATGCTCACAAGTAAAATAAAGGTTTCCTCTTACTGTAATGCAACTAAAAACAGATTATAACTTGTTAGCACTTTACTGCCACTATATGAATTTCTCTATTTTTATTTATTTAGTTCCAGATTGTAATGTCAAAGCCAGCAGTCTATGCAATACATATCATACATAATAAAAATCATTAGGTGAGAAAAATAAATATGCTAGGTTTAAAGGTTCGGTCTAATGTCAATATCATTTCAGAATGTATGCTTGTCAGCCAAGCGTATGTAATTGTTGGCATAAAAAATTAACAATCACGCCATGCCAACTTTCTTGAAAACAGAAGCCACCTTTCTATATATCTAAAAAATGCAATCGCTTAGTGTGCAATGTTGGAAGGCATCTACGTTAAATTGATTGGAGAAATTATCCATCACCACTAATGGCCTGCTTTTTGCTGCTTTATCCTTACTGTCTTCTTGCATGAAGCAAATCCACCCTATTCTTTTAGCATAACAGCTAGCGACTCTAGTTGCTCCAGTCGACACCAATACTGCCTATTAGCTAGAGTGCCGCATCACTGTTATCAGCAATTGTATCAAGTTAACACAACAACCCATGATTGCGCGTTGAGTACCTGCCGGAGCGGTGGCGCGAGCCTGATGCAGAACTCTCACAATGCACCCCACACGACGGGGCATGGCGCGAGGCAGCTGGAGCGGCAGTCACCGGCTCCTCGACAACATGGCCTTCGCAGCAAGTATGTGATGAAGCCCTCTCTCCAACAGAACCTGCAACTTCACCTTCATTTTCCTTCTCTTGCTCTGCTTTGGGTTCTTCTGGCAGGAACCTGATCCTTGGTGTTGGTGACAATCACTTGCTGTCCAAACCTCCTAGTACATTGCGAATCATTATCTGATCTACAAAACACACTTAGGAAAAGCAATACTACATCCAAGGATATGCACATATTGACCGATGCAGCAAAACCAAACACAAATAAATCATTGGATGGTCAAGACTCCTACATTGCATATTATCGCCCTAGTATGTAGATCTGCAGGTAGCCGATCACATGAGAACCGTGATCAAATGCAGTATACCTGGAGAAACAATAGAAGTGAAATACTTCAAAATCTAATTTGGGAAGAAGCAAGATCCTTTGCTTACATGAGAACTGTGATGATACAGTCAGCGCATCAGTTGATAGTTGCGTTGGAGATGAAGAAAAGTAAACTATCAACATCTCTTTCCAACAGGTATTACCTATCAACATCTCCATCTTTCTCACCCATTCTCTATCTCCCTCTGCTCCAGTCCAGACCCATAAATTTCCCGCAACCTCTCCATCCCCCTTTGTATCCTCCCCAGTCACCACGGGCCGCCTCCTCCGCCGTCCTGCTGGATCGTACCGTGACGCTGCCTACTGCCCAGCTTGCGGATCCTACCATGCTTAACAGTTGACTACCTGAACCTGTACAAACCTAAACTACATGTGCAAAAGACACTCGTATGCTCCTGCTAATTAATCAAGCCTAAATTCACTTGTTTGACTGGATGGATCCTCTGTTGATTCATGCGCTCCGAGATGGATGGATCAAATCCCTGGCTTCACTTGAGCACACCTGGTATCAATGAGTGGGTCACTCAACTCCACCGTCCGATGAATCTGCTCTAGCCCCTGGACGGGCCTCAGACCTCGAATTCATCGATCATACGGTGGTGTAAAACTACAATAACATCAAAAGCAACTACTGTGAGTTACTCAAATCGAACAAAAAGAGACACATATTTTTCAAAGAGAAATTAGAGGTGCTTCACATTAATCCATATAGAAAAGGAGCAGCAATTTAACAACCATATGAAGGCACCCCCCACAACTTGCTCAGGCTACTTTATAGTGTGCATTGTTCTGGAGGCCATGATCCACCCACAACAGAATCCCCGACCTTTCTTGCCCCAAAATCATACAGAATATTATGCACAGAATTATCCAAATTGCTACTAAAAGCTACCAGCCAACAGCAAGAAGAAGAAAAAGAAATTCTTAGTATTCTATATATAAGTGTTTAAACAGAACTTCTACCTGGCTTTTCAAGGGAAAAAGGGAAAAGAAAGGATGTAAGCTAGTACTTTAGCACTAAAAAGTGATGTTGCATTAGAATAGTAGGAGTACAGGAAAAAAATAGAAGAACCATCTCAATAGCAGAATTCTTCTACCATCAGAGTTCTCACAACCATCAAGATAAAAAAAACTCAGCTCGACAAACTGATTTAACTAATGCTAAATAAATTGATGATTTTCTCAAAAATTTCTCCAAGTAAACAACACACCTCTTGCAAATGTAGTTGTCGACTTGAATGGAATACTCGCAGCAGTCGACATGCCCGTTGTATTCCTGCTATGACCATTCGCCCGCCAACCTGCTGCAAGCCCACAACTGCATGGTGCTGCTCATTTGTTTGGGAGATTGCAGACGCAGCTGCAAGTCAACCTCTGCTCCAAAGTGCATGTCTGCAGCTCCATGTCGTTCCATGATGTTGACAGCATGTGCTTAGCTCAAGAGATGGAGACATTATCAAAGAATCCTCATTTAATTATCTATGTATGCCATGATAACATAAAAAGGACATTGCATTGATGTAGGCATGAAACGAAGTGCCAGATTATAAAGTTTCATATACACTTTTATGGTTTTATTCATATATCATACGGTGTGTCGACAAATGGCACTACTGTGTGAGATCAATTAATTCTGAATATGCAAGTCTAGGACAGTACTGCCCCAGTAATAATATATGTGTAACTATGAGCTAATTTCCAGCATATTCAGTTAGCAGTTGGATGAGTACTATTTTTTATCATCTCAGATTCCTACCAACATGCCAGCCATTGTCCTTGTTCCTATCACGATGTGATTCTTCAGATGGACACTAAAATGATGAATTTTCTACCTGCACACAATTGTAACATGCCTTTATATTAGTATATATTCAAGGATGGAACATGCCTTCAGATGCATGCAAGCTTTACGTTGCTGACCTTTGGGTCACAAATGAAAACAGAACGTACTGCTCTTTAACACAAAAATTACTTGATGTATTTAGGAGATGTCCACAAATAACAAAATTTCTAATTAACTGGGAATAGAAGATTCAAGTAGGTAGGAGTAGATACGTAACAGAGTGATAAAGATTGGCATTAATGCATCTATATATGCTGCAAATCCTTTGTTTAGAGATCTGAAGTCAGTTCAACATCAAAAGTGTGACCATCTAGAGAAGTGTGGACTGTGGACATAGGTGCAGAACAACAATTATAGGTATATCAATTACTGACTAAAGTTAGATACAGCCAAAGTAATAACGCTGGGCGGGGTAGTATACAATCTAGACATAGGTTTGATGTAATTCAAAAATGAAAAAATATGATTAGGAAATACAAATGGGAGTATTACTAATTCTTGAGACCAAAGATGTCTTTTCTATTAACATTTATTTTAATAGATAAGAGATGAAATACTTGAAGGGAAGACTACTCCAAGAAAAGATCGTATAACTCCAGAGATGAACTGCCTACAATTTCAGCTAACAAATATTCCAGAATTGATCCATGGTTAACTTGAACATATCAAATTAACTTTGACTTGGTGGACTGATACTCTACGTTCATCATCATAACCCTTTTAACTTTCCACAATATGTGCTTTCCCAGGTACCAGTTAGCACTGACCTATGGTTCTTTATCTAGTTCAATTAAGGGAAGTGATGCAAACTGAGTTACTTACTGAGGTCCAAAATGGATCGATATGCAGAGATGTAGAAGGTCCTGCATTGGAAAAAGCCAGCATGGGGCTACGATATACGTCGTCCTGAACCTTGACTTAACGGTGCATCGTGTTCTACACATGATGGACAAGATGTTTCAATAGAAAGTCCTTGAGGAGCTGCATGTCCATGGCGTCCCAGATCCGTGAAGAAGCCCTTGACGGCGGCGACCGTGGTGGATGGGGAAATCTAACGGCGTGCTCCATCTGCATCTGCAGCAGAGGATATGAAGAGAAGGTGAGGTGTAGGGGTGGCGGATCCCAGTCAAGAAGGAAGGAGGGGTGAACCTGGGGTCGCCGGAGACGCGCCGGCGAAGCCCTGCCCGAAACCCTAGCCACGGGGTGGGGTTGCGAGCGTGTGGTAGAGTCCGGGAGCGGAGAATCTAGCCGGAGGGAAGGAAGGCGCGGACCGTGGGGAGCTCGGGGGCATGCTGCGCGACGCTGGAGGTCGCCGGAAGCGGCCGGTGTGGGCGGCGGCGGCGGCGACTTAATGGGCGAGAGGGAGAGGAGGCGAGCCCGTGCGTGTGTTGTTGTGTTTTTTTCCTTTGCAAATCTGCTCGGACCACGTGTTGAATACTCCGAGTGCCAGGGTGTTTTCTGCAAAAACGAAACTTTTTCTTAGATATCCACTTAAGATAGGACTCCGGGTTGATTTCTTAGAAACAGAGGGACTGTTTTGCAAAACTGCCATGACGGACGACCAGAAGCAGCTGGTTTATTAGTAGGTAAAAATAAATAAAGATAAAGATAAAGATATGGTTAATATTTTTCTGATACGTGGTCAACATTTTCTAAAATTTTGTTTTTACGTTCTACTTTTTATTACACATTTTATATTTTTGGTATACAGCAGGAACATTTTTTTCACCCATGGCCGGCTCACCCCGTGCCTCCCTTCAGGCGACGCTTCCCGCATTCTCGCGAACAAGATGCAATTAATGGGCTAGGCCAAGGGTGAATGCGGAAGCGGCCGTTAGCTCTGCTCATTCGAGTACCTATTTCCTCGTTTTTCCATTTCATTTTTATTGGTTTAAAATTTTAATTATTTAATAAAATAATAATAACATGTTCAAGAATTTTAAAAAATGTCATAAATTTTGAAATTATATATATCATAAATTCGAAAAATGTTTGGGAGTTTGCAAATGTTCATGCATTCAAAAGAATTAGCGAGTTCAAAAAATGTTGGCAATTCAACAAGTATTCACGAATTCATAAAATGTTCATGAAATCGAATTCAAACAATGATCACAAATTCAAACAAATTATGAATTCATAAAATATTCACAAATTCAAAAAATGTCCGTGACATAAAATTTGTTCATTTTAAAAGAAATTCAGACAATATTAACGAAATCAAATTGAAATAAAATCATGAATTAAAAAACTTGGTACTAAAAAAACTTGTGAATTCGACAAATGTATGAAAATAAGAAAAATGTTCTGAATTCAGAAAAGTTTGTGCATTCGAAAAATGTGCAGGATTTCAATATTTTCGATTTTTTATGATTTTGAAAAAGTGTATGAGTTAATATTGCAACTGTGAAAACTATTCCCAAATTTAAGCACATACAAAAATAAATAGAAAAAAACGATGAAAAGAAAAAGGAAAATGAAGAAAGAAAAATAAAATAGAAAACTGGTAGAGAAAGAGAAAGAGATAAAAAAAGCAAGCCGGCTTGAAAGCTTCCAAAACTGGTTTATAAGTTCCTAGGATCCTTCCGTTAACCAGTTGCTCAAGAAATTTTTTGAAAACCTTTTTTACAGATTGTGATTTTATTTGAAATGTCGAATATTTTTTCTAACACAAACAATTTTGAAATTTCAAAAATTATTTTTCAAATTTCAGTAGATTTTATAGTTCTGATTTATTTAAAATAAGAACAAATTTTAGTATTCCGAACAATTTCTTCTCAATTTTTTAAAACATGGAATTTTTCTGAAAATCCCCAAACAATTTTTAGAGTGTGCACGTATTTTTTTAAAAACACGAATAAATTTATCCTACTTATTTTAATAATAGATTTTCAATAAAAAAGGCGGTTGTGCCGTTTTGAAAAATCTGGACATATAAATTGACATTTTAAAAATGTTCATGCAATTCAAAAGAATGCTTGTGATGTTTACAAAATATGTATTAGACAATGGGAAAACACAGTAACATTCAAAGAAATGTTTGTGACAATTTTTTAAAAGAAATTTGAGGCATTTCAGAAAAATCACGACATTTTCTAGAACAAATATAATCAAAGTCAAAAAATATTCGCATATTTTTTCTATAAGTTTCATACAATTTAGAAAAGTTATGAGTAGGAATTTGAGAAATGTTTACCATGTATCCTATATACTTAAGAAGTTCACCCCCACTACTTGATTTACCTCAACATGCAGCATAGCCACGTCATCATCCAATCACGTCCAGCCACGTCACACCTCATGCAGTCCCACTCAAGACCACGGTAGTTTTTTTTCAATTAACAGAGCTAAGCACAACCTCCCTCGCTGAGAAAAAAAGAACAATTGATGGATTGATAGCTTTTCCTCCTATTTAATGAAGCCACGTGGAGGTCCCACTATGTGAAAGCTCTCTCTTCCCCTCCGAGTAACAACCTCCTAAATTAAATCGGAGCTTACATACTGGATTAGTAGCTCCGAAGCCCAAAGGTCATGGATACCTGCGGATGTTGTCTTTTCATCTTCAGCCATTTACCAACAAGTATATAATTCCCCCTCTGTACGCTGGAGAGATGCACTGGAAATAGCAACATTTTCTCGCGGATAAAGAGCACCGGGCCGAGCTGCACAACGTGCCACACCACCGTAGCCCATGTCGCCGAGGCCAGAGAACCACTCATGTGGAGGCGGAGGGCCGGAGGAGGAAGAAAGCGGCCATCCGGCCAATGATGAGGCATGTTCGAGCCGGCGATCAGCAAGACCAAGAGCAGCCAGAGGAAGCGGGCGTCCAATTCCAGTGGTCTAGATATCGGAGATTGGGTTTCACAGGAGGAGGTTCTCCCTTGCGCATTCTGCTCCGGCGTCTATTCAAGGCAGCGTTTGGGTACTTTCTTTGTCAAACCTTTGGATCTACAAGCAAGTAAATTCCATCATCAAGAGTGCCCTTGCAATTTGTTCTCTGTTTCTCTATCCAGATAACATGCATGCTTATCTTTTCATCTATGTCCCGCCATACATCAAGAATTAGGGAAGGGTCAGAATTTTTATGAAGGAAGCGTCAGAATTGGGTCATTGTGTTTAGCCTGCCCCGGAGCTGCTGCTGGCGTTATCCATTGAAGCTTCGTGTTTAGGAGGAGGCACAACCTATCTCGGTTTGACGAAAGCTTTTATCTGATTCAAATATACAGATGTGACGCCCCGTGACCGATGTGCCAGGTGTCGTCCAATTATTCGTTGTTGTTGCCATGTCATTTGCTTGCGTGTTGCATTTCATCTTGTCATCATGTGCATTGCATCATCATGTTTTCAAAACCTGCATTCGTCTGGGTTCTCCGAGTTCCGTCCATTGTCCGTTCTGAGCCCAGACACACTTGCACGCGCCCGCGGCATGTCCGAAATAGTATTTTATAAGTGGCTGGAAAATGTTCTCGGAATGGGATGAGAGTTGACGTGTGGTCTTATTATAGTGTAGATAGACCTCCTGTCAAGTTTCATCGCATTCGGAGATCGTTTGATGCCCCAACGATTAACTATAGCGGCAGTATAGCCGGTCTAACGTCGGACGTTTTCGGTCTCCGGAAACAGTCGCCGGGCCTCTCTCTCTCTTCTCTTCTCTCAGCTCGAGCCCGTCTACACAGCTCACTACCTACCGCCAGGTCCAACGGAGCCTCTCTCGTCAGCCCGCAGCCCCCCCCGCGCGCGTCCGAAAGTTGTCCCGAACCCGACCCGGACTGTCGCCACCGTTGTGTCCGGATCATCCCCAAACATCTACAAAACATCACCGTTTTCTTATTCGGACTTCCTAGTCTATTTTTCTCGACCGCTCGATTTTAATTGGAGGGACGGATTAGCCCCTAAACTTCTCCTCTTTTCCTTATATAAAACTCCCTAGTTTAAAACTGGACAAAACCCTAACTTCTAGGGAGATGTCCCACCGATCCCTGTCGGCCGCCGCCACCATCTTCCTCGGGATCCAGATCCACCACCTCCCCTCGTTTTCAGCCCCGAGCCAACCAGCAGCTCCTTCTCGTCCCCGTGGAGCAGCGAGCAGTGCCTGACCCCGCTTCGTCCCCGCGCCACCGACGAGCTTCGTTCAAGATGAGCCCCGCGCCCCTTCTTTTCCTTTCTCTCCTTTTCCCCTGGTGCTTCTCTCCCCTGACCGCACTGTCTTCCTCTTCTCTGGTTCACAGGAAGGCCATGGCCTTGGAGCTTCACCCACGTCCATCTCCCTCAGCGCGCCCGAGATCCATCCTCCCGATGCAACCAGCCACCTCGTCCTCCTCCTTCGTGCGCCCCAGTGCCCGCGAGCGCCGGGACGCCAGCCTCCTCTCGCGCCCGAGGGGCTCCCCGAGCACCTCATCTCCGCCGCCAAGTCATCGCCCAAGGCCCCGTCCTTGCCACTCTCCGGTGACCTCGTCCTTCACGCGTTGCTGGAACCCCTCGGCGCTCTCTCGCACCTGCAAGGTGTCGTCCCCTGAACCTGTCGGTTTTTCCTCCTCTGCAACGAGCCGGAGCGCTCGTCTCGCTCATCCGCATCGACCCCGCGGCCCTGGCCTCAACTCGCCGCCGGATCCGTTTCCTCTCGGCGTCCACGACGAGCTCGGATCAGTCTCCTCGCGCCCAGCCGCCCGCTGCCTCTTCTGCATCGCGCCGGCGCGCCCGACATCTTCGTCGCGCTGTTCCCCTGCTTCTGCGTGCGAGGAGGACGACCAGCGCCAAGTCCCGCATCGTCGTTGACCGCGTCCCTATTCGCCTAGAGCCAGCGCCAGATCGCACCAAGCCCAGCCGCGCCAGGCTCCAGCTGGCCCGCGTCCGACCTCCGCAATCGGCCTCCTCCAGCCTCTCTGCACCGACCGGGTCAAGGCCCACTGGGTGAGGCCACACCGCAGCGCCCCGCCTCTGTTTTTCCTCCTGTTGGGCCAGCTTGATTCGGCCCGAGTCACTGTTTTTATTTCGCGAACGAATTTACTAATTGTCACATCCCTAGTCTGGTATGACCTAGGCTAGTTAGCCATTTGTGCATCATATTTAAATTTCATTTAAATTTGAAATGAGGATTGGTGGAACCCTCAGAATCATTTTTGAAAATGACCCAAATAAAAATTTCTCCAAAAGGGTCCAAGAAAATGCTCATGTTGCCCTCTGAAAATATTGGACAGAGATAAAAATCAAAACAATATTTTTAGGAGCTCATGGACATTTATTTTGGCCATTTGGATTAATTCGATAAATATTTGCATTGGAAATATATTTCTATATATATGAAATATGGACCAAAAATTATGCCAATTATAAAAGAGCTCTGGAATAATACCATTAGCCCCTACAAAAATTGGCATAATAAAATTAAATGATTTAATATATTTATTAAATCAAACAAATGTCAGAAAATTAGAAAAGAAAACAGAATAGGGGGGAGAAACTTACCTGGGCCACTCACCTGGCCCATCTCCAGCTGGCGGCCAGCCCACCCCCCCGCTGCCTTCTGTCGTCTCCCTCCTCGGACAGAAGGACGAGGGCGTGTGCCCGACGCTCGCCGGCACGCGCGCGCGCCACCTCCCCCCCTGCTAGCCACCTCCTGCTTCCCCGGACTCCCTCCCAATGCCACGGAGACGGCCACGCACCCCAGGCCCTCTCATTCCTCCTTCCCCCCCATGCTTATCCCCTCCTCTGGCTCCCCCTCACTTCCACCGAACGCGGCCGCC
>NC_057794.1:280136446-280141775 GCF_018294505.1 Triticum aestivum | reverse complement strand
GACGAGAACCACCACGGCCACCGGCCTCCCCTCGCCTCCCTGAGACGCTTCCCAGCTCCGCCTCGACCCCCTCTACCTCCTCGTCAAGCCACGCACCTCCGGACGGCCTCCATCGCCGCTATCGCCCTCGTCTTCCTCCTCGGGCTCCGCCATCCGCCGACATCGATTCGCCGTCACCAGGTCTTCCCCGACCCCGCTGTGCTGCTCTGCGTGATCGCGGTGAGCTCCGCCGCCGTTCCCCTTTCTTCCCCCCTCGTATCCACGCCGTAGCGCCGCTCCCCACCACGGCCGAAGCCTTTCGCCGCCGTCCATGTCGCCGCCGCCGTCTCGGCCCGCCTCCGCCCAAACCAAGCCTCCCTTCGCGCTCCTGGTGCCACGAGGGTGCCGCCGGGCCCCTCGGGTGGCCTCCCTGTGCCCCGCAGCCCGATCCCGCTCGCGCCCGAACTCCGGCCGCCGCCCCGAGCTTCGCTCCGGCGAGCTCCGTCGCCCCCGCAGCCTCCCGCATGAACCCCTAGACGCGCGCGAGTCTGGGCTTCGCGTGGGTGGTCTCCGCCGCCCGAATGGTCGCCGGAGCGGTGATCCCGAGCCCCTCCGCCGCGTTTGCTGTCGCCGGCGGCTAAACGCCGGCGCATTAGCCCCGGTTGACCAGGGGGTTTGACCTCCCCTGGGTCAATGACATGTGGGCCCGGCCCTGACTAATTCTAGTTTAGGATTAGTTTAAATTTAATCAACTCTGTTAATTAATCCTGACACTGACCAGTGGGCCCGACCCCCCTAACCTTTTAATTAAATTAAATTAACCCCTGTTAACCCCCCTGTCACTGACGTGTGGGTCCCACACGTCAGGTTTGACCCTAGACAGCCGCGTTGACCCGCTGACGTCGAGCTGACGTCATGCTGGCGCAGTATATAAATTCTGGATTTAATTAATTCAGAAAATCCAGAAAATGATTTAAACTTCAAAAATTCATAGAAATTCAACCGTAGCTCAGATTGAAATAATTTATATATGAAAAATTATCAGAAAAATGCAATCTTTCCATCTATACTAGTTTCATGCATGACAAACCAACTTATACATGCTGAATATGGGAAAACACATTATGGCATATATAAGAGATCTAATTTAGAAATGCATTTGAACCTTTGGTTCAAATGGACTTCAAACCAAATGTTTACTAGATGCATTAGCTCAAACAGCATCACATCTACATGCCATGTTCATGCATCATATTGTTGCATATGATTGTGTATTGATTGCCGGCACCATTCCTTCTCGATAGGTCCTGCTCCGGAGACGTTCCAGAGTACCTGTCTGTGAAGCAGTGCCTCCCTTGTTGTTTTACTAGGCAAGCAAACCCCCTTGTTCATTTCGATAAAACCCTACTCTCTCGCTCCTGCTCTCAGTTATTGCATTAGGACAACAACGATTCATCTGCTACTTTGTGCTGCGGTAGTTGAACCCATTCCTCTGCATGACCTGTCATTGCCACAGTAAATAGTTGAAACCCACTAGCATGTGTAGGAGTTGATTGAAGCCATTGTTGTGTTCCTACCATGCTATGCCTGCTATTGCTTAGAGTTGTGTCAGGTCTGATTCATTGGGAATGAATTGGAGTGTTACGATATGTTCTGATGCTGAGAGTGAAGTGTGTGAACACGATTTGGTAAAGGTAGCGGTGAGAGGCCATGTAGGAGTACATGGTGGGTTGTCTCACTGGAACCGTCCTTAAGCCCTGAGTTCTGTGTATGTTGTCCAATGACTCGATACTACCACACATTGGGCTCCGGGCGCTCCAAGCCCTCTCGACTTATTAACCAACTTGGTCTCTGTCCAGGAGTCGCAACTAGTTTCTGGTGTTTGTAGGTAGTGCTATTTTTCTACCAAGTGGCACCCGGCAGGGTGGGCTTGGGACAGACTAGGCACACGCGGCCCGGTGTACCGAGTGGCACCCGGTTGGTGGGCTCGGGAACCCTGCTCACATCGTTTGGGGCCGTAAGCGACACCCCGGCCGTATCTCCTTGCGGATGGAACCCGAATAGGCGATAAACCTGGACTAGAGTCTTGTGTGGTTAGTCAGGTCGTGGCCGACACCCTCGCCAGGCTTCCGCTTGAAGGTTGCCGAGATACACGACGTGTACATGGCGGTAAGTGGCGAGAGCGTGTGTGAAGAAGTACACCCCTGCAGGGTTAACATGATCTATTCGAATAGCCGGGTCCGCGGTTATGGACTTCTTGGATGCTTACATGGTACATAGACAACTTGAAGTGGATACTATAAAATGCTCAAGACAAGTGTGAGTGCTATGGATGGCCTTCTCGTAGGGAGACGGGGACGAATCCATAGTAGTGTATTGTATGGTGATTAGTGGACTCGTGTTCGTTGTTTCACCTCAAAAGTTTCTGGTAGTCGTAGATTAGGATAGCCACAGAGTCAAAGCTGGCTTGCTGCAACTAAACCCCACATTACCCTCTTGATACAAATGCATGTATGATAGGATCTGATGTAAGTCTTGCTGAGTACCTTTGTACTCATGTTGCTTTATTTATGTTTTTGCAGCGGAGACTTCGGTCTTACTAGGGTTCTCATGGACTTCGACTAGTAGCTAGTACCTCAGCTACGATCTTGATCGGATGTTGTAGATAGTCAGGCTCTTCAGCCTTTTTCATTTGTAGATGTCTGTACCCAGACATGTAATGCTTCCGCTTGTTGCTTGTATGCTCTGTATGATGGGTCTAGTGACCCCTGTTTGCAATAATTGCTATGACGGCTCTTCTGAGCCTTTATCTATATGAGTTGTTGAGTTATGCTGTGATGCCATGTTGTACAGCACATACTTGCATGTTATGCGTACGTGTAATGTGTATTGCTATGTGTGGGATCTGACTATCTAGTTGTTTATTCTTAGTAGCCTCTCTTACCGGGAAATGTCTCCTAGTGCTTCCACTGAGCCCTGGTAGCTTGCTACTGCTCCGGAACACTTAGGCTGGCCGACATGTGTCCTTCTTCGATCCTGTGTCTGTCCCTTCGGGGAAATGTCACGCGATGAATACCGGAGTCCTGCTAGCCCGCTACAGCCCGGTTCACCGGAGTCCTGTTAGCCCAGTGCTACAGCCTGGATTCACTCGTTGATGACCGACACGTTCGATGCTGGGTCATGGATGCCTGTCCCTGTAAGTTAGTGCCACTTTGGGTTTACGACTAGCCATGTCAGCCCGGGCTCTTTATCATATGGATGCTAGCGACACCATCATATACGTGTGCCAAAAGGCGCAAACGGTCCCGGGCAAAAGTAAGGCGACACCCGTGGGGATACCGTGCGTGAGGCCGCAAAGTGATATGAGGTGTTACATGCTAGATCGATGTGGCATTGAGTCGGGGTCCTGACAGCTTTGGTATCAGAGCCTGACTGCCTGTAGGATTACCAAGCCATTCTGGTCGAAGTTGAGTCTAGAAATTCTTTAGTTATGTAAGGGAATTGATTGTGGGAAGGAACGTAAGGCTCTTTTACTCCTTTACCTCATGGCCTTCTGATCTGAGTCATCCTATCTTTCCGACGGGATTAAGGAACTAGGCTTCTCTTCCGTCTATCAGGATCACGTGTTACCACTCCGTAGTCCCATAGGACTGGTTGATCAGAGTCATACCCAGTTTTGAGTATTTCCGGTGTAGTCTGTTTAGTACTATCCCAGAACCTTGAGTGGTGATGTTGAGTTGTTGTACTACCCCATTTTTAGTATGATGTCTCATTCTGAGCATTTTACTGCCGTTATGCTGCCGGAATTGCCCTAGGAGTTCGAGTGATACTAACTCCTTGTCCTACATTCTACAGTCCATAGTTGATGCTGATTCCGTCCTTGGTTCGTTTCTCAGGATGTCATCGGGTAAGCGAAGTTCCGTCGCTCGTAGCCAGAACCATGGAGATGGTAGGGATGAGGATCCTCCTGACCAGCCTTCGTTGCCAGAGTTCATGCTAGAGATGGAGAGGAACAAGCGTGAGTCTAACCGCTTGTTGGCACGTATCGAGGAGAATACCGCACATCAGTTCAAGGGATCTGTGACCATTCATGACTTTATCCGCTTGCACCCACCTACCTTTCATCATTCCATCGAGCCACTCGATGCAGATGACTGGCTCCGTAGCATCACCCATAAGCTGCGTTCTGCGAACGTAGCTGAAGATGACAAGGTCACTTATGCCACATATCACCTAGAAGGTCCTGCTAGTCTTTGGTGGCAGAACTATGAGGCTATGCTTCCAGTTGGCCAGATTCCTACCTGGAAGGATTTCACTGAGGCTTTTCGCGAGCATCACATTCCCCAGGCCCTCATTGATCGCAAGAGAGAAGAGTTCTGTATTTTCACCCAGAGTAAGATGGCTGTTGATGCTTATAGCAGAGAATTCGAGAACCTTGCCCGCTATGCCACAGAAGAAGTGTCCACGGACGCCAAGAAGCAAGCTAGGTTCCGGAAGGGTCTCAACCCCAAGTTGCGTCGTGATCTCCACCTGCATCATTGTGATACATTCCAAGCCCTTGTGAACAAGGCCATCAATGCAGAGACAGCTCAACTTACTTACGAGGAGTCTCGTAAGCACACCCGTGATTTGGGATCTTCCTCCGGTTCTAGTTCCCAGAAACGCCGGATTTGGGTTCCAAACTCCGCTCTTCCTTCCGGTTATACACCGAGGTCATCCTATGTGGTGCCTTCTCCAACTCAGTCGTATGTTCCACCCAGGCCTACTGGTAGACCGTTTGTTAGTGCGGGTCCCCATCCAACCTCAGGGACTTGCTTCACATGCGGGAAGCCAGGACACTATGCACGTGATTGCTCTCAGACTAGTTATGTTCCACCCAAGGCCGAGAAGACTGTTAGCTGTATTAAGCCATCACGCAAGATGATCAGTGTTAAGTCAGCCCCCACTGAACGTGGATGTGTGCATCACGTCTCAGCTAAAGACGCTCATGATGATCCAGATGTCGTTCTTGGTACACTCCTTGTCAATTGTCACCCAGCATCAGTTCTATTCGATACTGGAGCATCTCACTCCTTCATTTCTGAAGGCTATGCTCGTTTGCACGACATGTCATTTTGTGATATGCCAACTCCGCTTGAAATCCAAACCCCAGGGTCTAGATGGCAGACCACCAGAATCAGCCATGGTAACGAAATTCTTGTTGATAGACTTGTATTCCTTGCATCACTTGTAGCCCTCAAGTCTTCAGATATTAACATCATCTTGGGTATGGACTGGATGACAGCTCATCATGCCAAGATTGATTGTTACACAAGATCTGTTCAACTTACACACCCATCTGGCAAGATAG
>NC_057794.1:280108166-280132217 GCF_018294505.1 Triticum aestivum | reverse complement strand
TATCCCCTCCTCTGGCTCCCCCTCACTTCCACCGAACGCGGCCGCCGCCGCCGACGAGAACCACCACGGCCACCGGCCTCCCCTCGCCTCCCTGAGACGCTTCCCAGCTCCGCCTCGACCCCCTCTACCTCCTCGTCAAGCCACGCACCTCCGGACGGCCTCCATCGCCGCTATCGCCCTCGTCTTCCTCCTCGGGCTCCGCCGTCCGCCGACGTCGATTCGCCGTCACCAGGTCTTCCCCGACCCCGCTGTGCTGCTCTGCGTGATCGCGGTGAGCTCCGCCGCCGTTCCCCTTTCTTCCCCCCTCGTATCCACGCCGTAGCGCCGCTCCCCACCACGGCCGAAGCCTTTCGCCGCCGTCCATGTCGCCGCCGCCGTCTCGGCCCGCCTCCGCCCAAACCAAGCCTCCCTTCGCGCTCCTGGTGCCACGAGGGTGCCGCCGGGCCCCTCGGGTGGCCTCCCTATGCCCCGCAGCCCGATCCCGCTCGCGCCCGAACTCTGGCGGCCGCCCCGAGCTTCGCTCCGGCGAGCTCCGTCGCCCCCGCAGCCTCCCGCATGAACCCCTAGACGCGCGCGAGTCTGGGCTTCGCGTGGGTGGTCTCCGCCGCCCGAATGGTCGCCGGAGCGGCGATCCCGAGCCCCTCCGCCGCGTTTGCTGTCGCCGGCGGCTAAACGCCGGCGCATTAGCCCCGGTTGACCAGGGGGTTTGACCTCCCCTGGGTCAATGACATGTGGGCCCGGCCCTGACTAATTCTAGTTTAGGATTAGTTTAAATTTAATCAACTCTGTTAATTAATCCTGACACTGACCAGTGGGCCCGACCCCCCTAACCTTTTAATTAAATTAAATTAACCCCTGTTAACCCCCCTGTCACTGACGTGTGGGTCCCACACGTCAGGTTTGACCCTGGACAGCCGCGTTGACCCGCTGACGTCGAGCTGACGTCATGCTGGCGCAGTATATAAATTCTGGATTTAATTAATTCAGAAAATCCAGAAAATGATTTAAACTTCAAAAATTCATAGAAATTCAACCGTAGCTCAGATTGAAATAATTTATATATGAAAAATTATCAGAAAAATGCAATCTTTCCGTCTATACTAGTTTCATGCATGACAAACCAACTTATACATGCTGAATATGGGAAAACACATTATGGCATATATAAGAGATCTAATTTAGAAATGCATTTGAACCTTTGGTTCAAATGGACTTCAAACCAAATGTTTACTAGATGCATTAGCTCAAACAGCATCACATCTACATGCCATGTTCATGCATCATATTGTTGCATATGATTGTGTATTGATTGCCGGCACCGTTCCTTCTCGATAGGTCCTGCTCCGGAGACGTTCCAGAGTACCTGTCTGTGAAGCAGTGCCTCCCTTGTTGTTTTACCAGGCAAGCAAACCCCCTTGTTCATTTCGATAAAACCCTACTCTCTCGCTCCTGCTCTCAGTTATTGCATTAGGACAACAACGATTCATCTGCTACTTTGTGCTGCGGTAGTTGAACCCATTCCTCTGCATGACCTGTCATTGCCACAGTAAATAGTTGAAACCCACTAGCATGTGTAGGAGTTGATTGAAGCCATTGTTGTGTTCCTACCATGCTATGCCTGCTATTGCTTAGAGTCGTGTCAGGTCTGATTCATTGGGAATGAATTGGAGTGTTACGATATGTTCTGATGCTGAGAGTGAAGTGTGTGAACACGATTTGGTAAAGGTAGCGGTGAGAGGCCATGTAGGAGTACATGGTGGGTTGTCTCACTGGAACCGTCCTTAAGCCCTGAGTTCTATGTATGTTGTCCAATGACTCGATACTACCACACATTGGGCTCCGGGCGCTCCAAGCCCTCTCGACTTATTAACCAACTTGGTCTCTGTCCAGGAGTCGCAACTAGTTTCTGGTGTTTGTAGGTAGTGCTATTTTTCTACCAAGTGGCACCCGGCAGGGTGGGCTTGGGACAGACTAGGCACACGTGGCCCGGTGTACCGAGTGGCACCCGGTTGGTGGGCTCGGGAACCCTGCTCACATCATTTGGGGCCGTAAGCGACACCCCGGCCGGATCTCCTTGCGGATGGAACCCGAATAGGCGATAAACCTGGACTAGAGTCTTGTGTGGTTAGTCAGGTCGTGGCCGACACCCTCGCCAGGCTTCCGCTTGAAGGTTGCCGAGATACACGACGTGTACATGGCGGTAAGTGGCGAGAGCGTGTGTGAAGAAGTACACCCCTGCAGGGTTAACATGATCTATTCGAATAGCCGGGTCCGCGGTTATGGACTTCTTGGATGCTTACATGGTACATAGACAACTTGAAGTGGATACTATAAAATGCTCAAGACAAGTGTGAGTGCTATGGATGGCCTTCTCGTAGGGAGACGGGGACGAATCCATAGTAGTGTATTGTATGGTGATTAGTGGACTCGTGTTCGTTGTTTCACCTCAAAAGTTTCTGGTAGTCGTAGATTAGGATAGCCACAGAGTCAAAGCTGGCTTGCTGCAACTAAACCCCACATTACCCTCTTGATACAAATGCATGTATGATAGGATCTGATGTAAGTCTTGCTGAGTACCTTTGTACTCATGTTGCTTTATTTATGTTTTTGCAGCGGAGACTTCGGTCTTACTAGGGTTCTCATGGACTTCGACTAGTAGCTAGTACCTCAGCTACAATCTTGATCGGATGTTGTAGATAGTCAGGCTCTTCAGCCTTTTTCATTTGTAGATGTCTGTACCCAGACATGTAATGCTTCCGCTTGTTGCTTGTATGCTCTGTATGATGGGTCTAGTGACCCCTGTTTGCAATAATTGCTATGACGGCTCTTCTGAGCCTTTATCTATATGAGTTGTTGAGTTATGCTGTGATGCCATGTTGTACAACACATACTTGCATGTTATGCGTACGTGTAATGTGTATTGCTATGTGTGGGATCTGACTATCTAGTTGTTTATTCTTAGTAGCCTCTCTTACCGGGAAATGTCTCCTAGTGCTTCCACTGAGCCCTGGTAGCTTGCTACTGCTCCGGAACACTTAGGCTGGCCGGCATGTGTCCTTCTTCGATCCTGTGTCTGTCCCTTCGGGGAAATGTCACGCGATGAATACCGGAGTCCTGCTAGCCCGCTACAGCCCGGTTCACCGGAGTCCTGTTAGCCCAGTGCTACAGCCTGGATTCACTCGTTGATGACCGACACGTTCGATGCTGGGTCATGGATGCCTGTCCCTGTAAGTTAGTGCCACTTTGGGTTTACGACTAGCCATGTCAGCCCGGGCTCTTTATCATATGGATGCTAGCGACACCATCATATACGTGTGCCAAAAGGCGCAAGCGGTCCCGGGCAAAAGTAAGGCGACACCCGTGGGGATACCGTGCGTGAGGCCGCAAAGTGATATGAGGTGTTACATGCTAGATCGATGTGGCATTGAGTCGGGGTCCTGACACTAATTTTCCAGAGAAAACCTGTTTTACAGAATAGTCCCCCTAGATCATGCATTTAATAACTCACAAATGGTGCATCGGATTAAAATGATTTATATATAAAAGTTGCTTAAATTTTTGTCTAGTTTCATAATATGTCATTTTCATCCATGTTTAAAATGTTTAAAATGTTGTTTGGTTAAATTTGCTCCTATGTCATGATAAAATGATTTATTTCATAACTAAATAACCGTAGCTCGGTTTTAAATAAATTATATATGTAAATGGGGTAGAAAAATGCCTAGTTTAACATGGTGACCTTTATTTGCATGTTAAACAACTCTAAAATTGTGTTTAGGGCAGAACAGTACCAAATCTATAATATGCTCATGGGGAGTTTCCGGAATTGTTGTTCGTTGCTTCCGGCCTCATTTAATCTTGACTAGATAGGTAGTTTTCATTTGTTTCCCCTCTTGCCATGCTTAGTAACATTTAATCTTGTTGGGTACATAAACGAGAGAGAACTAAATAAGTCATGTGGTTTTTCGTCAATATGCAACTCGTTGCATATTGAGCTCCACTTAATTTGTAGTGTTGTTTGTTGCACTTTGCCATGACATGCCCTCTTTAAACCGGACATGCATCATACTTGTTTGCGCATCATGCCATGTCTATGTGGTGGTTGTTTACTATGTTGTATGCTTCCTTTCCGGTGTTGCTTCTTCGGGTTGGTTCCGTTAACGTCGCGTTTGTGAGGGACCGTTCGACTACGTCCGTTTGTCTTCTTCATGGACTCGTTCTTCTTCCTTGCAGGATTTCAAGCAAGATGACCATACCCTCGAAATCACTTCTATCTTTGCTTGCTTAGTTGCTCGCTCTTTTGCTATGCCTATGCTGCGATACCTACCACTTGCTTATCATGCCTCCTACTTTGTTCAACCAAGCCTCTAACCCACCTTGTCCTAGCAAACCGTTGTTTGGCTATGTTACCGCTTTGCTCAGCCCCTCTTATAGCGTTGTTAGTTGCAGGTGAAGATTGAAGTTTGTTCCTTGTTGGAACATGGAGATGTTGTTTCTTGTTGGAACATGTTACTTGTTGGGATATCACAATATATCTTATTTAATTAATGCATCTATATACTTGGTAAAGGGTGGAAGGCTCGGCCTTATGCCTGGTGTTTTGTTCCACTCTTGCCGCCCTAGTTTCCGTCATATCGGTGTTATGTTCCCGGATTTTGCGTTCCTTACGCGGTTGGGCTATAATGGGAACCCCTTGACAGTTCGCCTTAAGTAAAGCTCTTCCAGCAATGCCCAACATTGGTTTTACCATTTTCCACCTAGCCTTTTCTTTTCCCTTGGGAGTCGCGCTCCTGAGGGTCATCATTATTTTACCCCCCCCCCCGGGCCAGTGCTCCTCTGAGTGTTGGTCCAACCTGTCAGCTGCCGGTGACCACCAGGGGCAACTCTGGGCTGGCCTACCCGTACCTAAGACAATCTGAGTGTGCCCTGAGAAAGAGATATGTGCAGCTCCTATCGGGATTTGTCGGCACATTCGGGCGGTGTTGCTGGTTTAGTTTTACCCTATCGAAATGTCTTGTTATACTGGGATACCGAGTCTGATCGGAATGTCTCGGGAGGAGGTCTATTCCTTCGTTGACCGTGAGAGCTTGTGATGTGCTAAGTTGGGACACCCCTGCAGGGATTTGAACTTTCGAAAGCCGTGCCCGCGGTTATGGGCAGATGGGAATTTGTTAATGTCCGGTTGTAGATAACTTGAACCTTAACTTAATTAAAATGAGTCAACTGCGTGTGTAACCGTGATGGTCTCTTTCCGGCGGTGTCCGGGAAGTGAACACGGTGTTGGAGTTATGCTTGACGTAGGTTGTTTAGGATCACTTCTTGATCATACTTTCTCGAACGTGCTTTGCCTTCTCTTCTCGCTCTCATTTGCGTATGTTAGCCACCATATATGCTAGTCGCTTGCTGCAGCTCCACCTCATACCTTTACCTTACCCATAAGCTTAAATAGTCTTGATCGCGAGGGTGCGAGATTGCTGAGTCCCTGTGGCTCACAGATACTTCCAAAACTAGTTTGCAGGTGCCGATGTTATAGAGCAGGTGACGCAACCAAGCTCAGGAGGAGCTCGATGAAGATCTTGTCCTTTGTGTTGTTCCGTTCTAGTTGATCAGCAGTGGAGCCCAGTTGGGGTCGATCGGGGACCTTTGTCGCATTTGGGGTTCTTCTTTTATTTTGGTTCCGTAGTCGGACCTTGAGTGTATTTGGATGATGTAATGCTTTATTCATGTAATTGTGTGAAGTGGCGATTGTAAGCCAACTATGTATCTCTTTCCCTTATTATATTACATGGGTTGTGTGAAGATTACCTCACTTGCGACATATGCCTTCAATGCGATTATGCCTCTAAGTCGTGCCTCGACACGTGGGAGATATAGTCGCATCGAGGGTGTTACAACAGATTGCAAGTAAATTCGTCTTTGTTGGTATACAAGACAGTAGGTCAACAAAGAGAGTGGATAAAATATACGCTCACGTGTAACATCCCGATTTTCGGAATGTTTAATAAAAAGTTTTTCTAAAAAGTAGGGCCAGAAAATTTGTTTTGTTTTGTTTGTTAACAAAGCTTAAATTGTACTTTTATACTTTGGAGGATTTAATTTGAACTATTGCCAACTTAAATTAAACTTTTCGTTTTGTTCTTTACTTTAACTTGGATTTTTTTCGTTGTCTTTGGCATATTAATTATGCACGTGTATTTTTGGAACTTCATTTGCTTTTGTTGATCTTTTATTCCTTCTTTTAGATTTTTCTATTAGAAAAATCTAGTTCGTTTGTTCGTTCAATCTCTGGCAGAATTTCCCAACACATATATCTCTTTCATGTGAGCAGCCCACTTTTTCTTTTCCCAAACTACATAGGCCTAACCCAATGTGTTTTCATTCTCTCCCATTATCTATTTCCTTTCCACCTGGGCCTTAGCCCATTTTCCTCAGGTTGTGGCTGAACCCTTCTCATGTACTCATCATCATTACACGTAAGGAAAAACATACAGAGAAGAAACAACATGTATGCTTGACTGCTGCCCTTCCGCTTACTTATCTCTCTCTAAGCGCTTCATCTCCTTCTACTCACGCACGTACATGTACACAGAGGAAACGCCAACAGCCAGAACGTTTCAAGTGAATTCTGCCTCTAAAAGGATCGATATGGTTGACTAGAGGGGGGGTGAATAGGCAACTAACAATTTTTAGCTTTTCTTTACCAAATTAAAACTTTGTATCAAAGTAGGTTGTCTAGATGTGCAACTAGGTGAGCAACCTATATGATGCAACAACAACGAACATACAAGCAAGCAAGAGAAGTAACACTAATAAGCTTGCACAAGTAAAGGTAAGAGATAACCAAGAGTGGACCCGGTGAAGACGAGAATGTGTTACCGAAGTTCCTTCCTTTTGAGGGGAAGTACGTCTCCGTTAGAGCGGTGTGGAGGCACAATGCTCCCCAAGAAGCCACTAGGGCCACTGTATTCTCCTCACGCCCTCACACAATGCGAGATGCCATGATTCCACTATTGGTGCCCTTGGAGGCGGCGACCGGACCTTTACAAACAAGGTTGGGGCAAACTCCACAACTCAATCGGAGGCTCCCAACAACACCATGAAGCTTCACCACAATGGACTATGGCTCCATGGTGACCTCAACCGTCTAGGGTGCTCAAACACCCAAGAGTAACAAGATCCGCTACGGATTAGTGGGGGAATCAAATATCTCTTAGTGGAAGTGTAGATCGGGGCCTTCTCAACTACTCCCGAGCAAATCAACAAGTTTGGTTGGCTAGGGAGAGAGATCGGGCGAAAATGGAGCTTGGAGCAATAATGGAGCTTTTGGGGGGAAGAGGTAAGTCAATGAAGAAGAAGGGGAATCCTTTGTATAGTGGGGGTAACAATCCAACCGTTACCCCACTAAACAGCCCCGCAGAGGGCGGTACTACCGCTGGACCCAGCGGTACTACCGCTCCCCCTTACGGTACTACGGCCCAGCCAGAGAGGGCTTGAAGATAGAGGAGGGACTGGCCCAGCGCGGTACTGTCGGACAGGCCCACCGCGGTATTGCCGCGGTGGCAGGGCGGTACTACCGCTCTCGAGCAGTACTACCGCACCTACTACCGCTGCAAGTGCCGCTCAACCCGACACGATAAGTGGCCCCCTCGAGTCGACGCGGTAGTGGCCCGGTACCGCAGCGGTACTGCCGCTAAGGACCCTCAAGCGGTACTACCGCTGGGCACCGCGGTACTACCGCTGGGGCCAAAGACTGCCCAAACAGCAGAGAATCAAACTTCCAATGACGCGGGAAGGACCAGAGGGTGTGAAACGAAAGTGTACGTGATGATTCCACCCTACCCTTACCAAAGCGGACCCCCTCTTGATAGTACGGTGACTCCTACGAAACTAGTCCACCAACAAGAAACGAAAGAGCTACACCGTCTTGAAAAACACTCTGAGGGGAAAGAAATCGTCTCGAGCCAAAGGATGAATCTCTGAAATGCTCAAAGCACATGGTTAGTCTACAAATATGTTGTCATCAATCACCAAAACTACATCGAGAGAGATATGCCTTAACAATCTCCCCCTTTTTGGTGGATTGATGACAACCAGGGATTTGCACAGGGAAAAGACATAAAAGTAAGGATACTTAGAACTACAAAATATAGACGGGCTCCCCCTGAATGTGTGCACCTGGTTAGTAGTGCCTTTGGAGTGCAAGACACGCACATTAGGATCAAAACTCCCCCTATATTTTATAGTCCAAAAATTCTAAGCACAGGATACAGGAGAGCAGGGTATAAAACAGGATAAGCATGCAACTAATAAGATACTATAGTACTGAAAGGACAAAGATAATAAAGGTAAAGATAAGGTAGCATATGTCTCACACCATATGTCTAGAACTTAGGTCCCACTCGCACCAAACCAATCCAAGCAAAATGACGAGAAAACACAAGACGCCACAAACCACAAAGACACACTCGCAACACGGCAACAACGCAAATCCCTAAACTCTCTCCCCCTTTGGCAGCGAGACACCAAAAGGGCAAAGAGCGATGCTACGGCTCCAGGTGATAGCAAGCTGACGATCTCGAACATCACATCTCAGCGTGATCATATGCACCTCTGTCGTTGGTCGGAAACTGCTCGGCGTCTGAATCGGTCCATGGGCAGTGCTGTTGAACCCACTCCTCCTCATCAGTGATCCTCTCCTCAGATCCGTTGTTAACAGTGGCACCCAACTGGCGCATGAGCTCCTTGTGACGTCTGCGGGCCTTCTTCTCAGAGACATGAGACATGTACTGGCCATGAGACTCCTTGCAGAAGAGCTCCTTCATCTTGCGCCTAATCCTCTTAGCCCATGAGGGCTCCACACCGGAGGGCTCATAGTCCTCATCCTTGTCGGCCTCAGCATCGTCCTTGGACTCCATGTCAGCCTCAGAAGGTGGAGCATCAGAACGAGGGGCCTGGGTGCCCCAGTTGTCCTTCTTCCGCAGACGTTTGATATCATGAGAAATCAACTCTCCAGTTTCCAGCACAACCCTGTGATAGTGATATGCCCAGGCATTTTCAATGAGCAGCATGATGAAAGGACCATAGATTGGGCACTTGCGCTTAGAATGGCAGACAAAAGCTCAGACCACATAACATGAGAAATGTCCAGGGTCTCTCCAGTGGTTTCTTCCTTCTCATGCTGGCAGAAGAGAAGCATGTCCACAAGATAGGAGTGGACCATATCCAGATTCCCAATGCGCGGGAAAAGAGTCTCGCGGAAGACACGGTGAAGGATGTCCAGATAGGTAGACAGCTCATAGGTTACCTTCTTTGTCTTGGGGTTAACCTTCTGAGAGGAGTAGGGCCAGAGAGATTGCTTGTGAGTGGAGGTGACATTACGGTGAGGACGGAAGCCGACTGGATGCTCAAGCCCGTGATCTTCCACCCCAAGTCACTTAACTCCATGAAGGCCTTCCACGTGACAGTGAGCAACTTGCCATTCATCATCCAAGTCAAGGTCCTTTCTGCATCAGTTCCAAGATGGGCAGTGGCATAGAATTGGCATATGATGTCGGCATCAAAGTCCTTGTTAAACTGCATGATTCTAAGAATGTTCAACTGAGTGCACATCTGAAGGGCTTGGCCAAAGTACTCAGGGTCCTTTTCCAGTGGATTGGTGTCAATGGAACGGACATCAACAAAGTGATTCTTCTTCGCCTTGATCACATCAAAGAAGATGGATAACTGAAAGCGGTTCCAGAACGGGCGGTTAACCAAAGTGGGATCTTGGTCTTCCTCATAGGGGTTGGGGCGACGCTTTGCCCAAAATTCCTTGGCAGTCATCTCAGTCACAGTCTTTCCCTTTGGCTTGTTTGCAGATCTCTTTGAGTGCTGAGGTGGCGGTGGAGCACTTGAGGTTGCGCATGCTGGCGGCGGTTGAGCACTAGATGAACCACTGGCTGACTCAGAAGTGCGGTAATGCTTTGACGTGGCACGATCGGGGTTGACACGGCGGGCCTGCTGCTCAGGATGATCACCACCTGGAACCAAACACACGAGCAGAAGAAAGACACGAAAGAAAGAGCATAAGCCACCAAAGAACACAACACGGATCAAAGCTTGGTAAGAAAAGATGGAATCAGGCATCTAGCTTGCGCGGTAGTACCGCTCGAAGAGGGCGGTAGTACTGCGCCGGATGGGGAACGGTAGTACCGCGACCCATAAGCGGTAGTACCACTCGAGGAGGGCGGTAGTACCGCGCCAGATGGGGAACGGCGGTTCCCTACAGCCGTGGACGGATCCGGCACTACCGGAGATGCCAAATTCAAAAATAACCCTACCAAACTTCAATCCACAAGGCCTAGAAGCCATCTCCATCCTACTCAAGCCTCACCTTAGCCAAAAGATGAGAAGAACAATGCCTATTGCCCCTAAAAACTAGATTCAAGATCTAGGCAAAGAGAGAACGGGAACGGGGGCAATACCGACATCCATGGCTAGAGGACGTGGTGGGGATCGACTCCATCGGAGGAAATGGAGAGGGACAACACAAAAACGGCGGCCGGCCGAGCCCCTCCTGCGGCGAGAGGTTGCTGGAGCAACGAGGAAGACGAGTGGGGGCGAATGGGTATGGGGGAGAAACAACTCCCCCTGCCCCGACATAACCCCCCGTCGCCCGCCCCACAGCAGTAGTACCGCTAGGGTGGGCAGTAGTACCGCTTGACGCTCGTCAGCGGTAGTACCGCTCTGCCGCAAAAGGGCCGACCAAACCGGGTTAAACACAAGAGAAGAAACTGAGACAAAACGAGAGCACACACACACAAAACCGACAAAAAGAAAGAAGACACACACCTCTCCAAGAGAGGACGGTGGCCGAGGCCACCTATGTTTGAGTTCAGAGGTATGGCGCCGCGAAGATTTTAACCTTGGGCCCATGACCAACACTCATCTTTGAAGCACAAGTACCATAAAAAATGGCTAATGTGAAAGAGTTTGGTTAGTTTATGCATTATGGGGGGGGGGGAGTTCATTGAGAGAACAACACTCCCCCTATGTCCATGCCTACACCTAAACTAGACAACAAGTTGAGTGAGGTGGGGTGTGCAAGGGTTCAAGTCACATTGCTCGAATCAATGATATTTAGCTCATGCCTTAACTCGCGAAATCTTGCTTCATCCAAAGGCTTCGTGAAAATATCTGCAAGGTTATCATGAGTGTTGACATAGTTAAGCTCGATCTCCCCTCGCCTAATGTGATCCCGGATGAAGTGATACTTAATCTCAATATGTTTTGTCTTGAAGTGTTGCACTGGGTTGAGAGAAATCTTGATGGCACTTTCATTGTCACACCAAAGAGGCACTTTGTCACAGGTGACACCGTAATCCTTTAAAGTTTGCCTCATCCATAAAAGTTGTGCACAACAACTACCGGCGGCCACCTATTCTGCTTCCGTCGATGAGAGAGACACACAACTTTGCTTCTTGGAAGACCAACTCACCAAAGAGCAACCAAGAAATTGGCCCTCCAGAAGTGGACTTCCTATCCACTTTGTCTACCACCCAATCCGAGTCCGAATAACCTACAAGCTTAAAGTTTGCTCCTCTTGGGTACCAAAGGCCAAAGTTCGAGGTATGAGCCAGATATCGAAATATTCGCTTGACCGCCACAAAGTGACTTTCCTTAGGTGCGGCTTGAAATCGTGCACAAATTCCAACACTCAACATGATATCCGGTCTAGATGCACAAAGGTAAAGCAAGGAGCCAATCATGGAACGATATACCTTTTGATCCACCGCTTTACCATTGGGATCAATGTCAAGTTGGCACTTGGTGGGCATGGGAGTGGAAGCCGGCTTGACATCACTTAGCTTGAATCTCTTGAGCATGTCTTGAGTGTATTTGGCTTGGTTGATGAAGGTTCCTTTTCTCCTTTGCTTCACTTCGAACCCGAGAAAGAACTTCAACTCTCCCATGGAAGACATCTCGAACTTTGAGGTCATGAGAGCGGCAAATTCCTCATTGAAAGCTTTGTTAGGGGAACCAAATATAATATCATCAACATATAATTGGCACACAAACAACTCCCCTTTGACCTTCTTGGTAAAAAAGAGTGGGGTTGATTAGCCCAACTTCAAAACCACGGTCTTGTAACAACTCGGTAAGGTGGTCATACCACGCACGTGGGCTTGTTTAAGGCCATAGAGTGCCTTATCGAGTTGATACACGTGATCGGGAAAGTAGGGATCCTCGAACCCGGGGGGTTGCTTGAAATGAACCAATTCATTAACAGGACCATTAAGAAATGCACTCTTCACATCCATTTGTTGTAACTTAAAGTTATGATGAGAAGCATATGCAATAGACATGCGAATGGATTCAAGACGAGCAACAGGAGCAAAGGTTTCACCGTAGTCGATACCCTCGACTTGGGAGTAGCCTTGTGCCACCAAACGAGCCTTGTTGCGAATGATAATCCCATGAGCATCTTGCTTGTTCTTGAATATCCACTTGGTTCCAATGACATTGTGGTTCCCCATTGGCCTTGGCACCAATCTCCACACTTCGTTGCGCTCGAAGTTGTTGAGTTCTTCATGCATGGCATTGAGCCAATCCGGATCTTCGAGCGCCTCATAGACCTTTTGGGGTTCAACACAAGAGACAAACATGTGATGTTCACAATAGTTTGCTAATTGTCTACGAGTGCTTACCCCCTTTCTTAAGCTTCCAAGCACATTTGTCATGAGATGATCCTTGGTGGAGAGCTTGGAAGCAACCTTGGCGGCACGACGCTCCAATTCCTCCTCCGGGGTGAGACGAGGAGTGGTCACTTGATCATCTTGAGCGTCGTCTTGATCTTGTTCTTGATCTCGTGGAAGCTCTTGATCTTAAACTTGCTCGGAGGAGGGAGCTTGACCTTGGGCATCACTTGATGTTACAACACCATCTTGAGATTGATCTTGCCCTTGGTCTTGTTCTTGCGGTTGAGGGCCCTCACTTTGTTCTTCGGAAGCTTGTGGGTCTTGGGTTGGTGAAGGTTCCACTTGAGCAGAACATTGTCCTTCTCCTTTGGCCACAAGGGGTTCCTCAATGGGTAGGATAAGACCAACACCCATTCTTCTTATGGCTTGGGGAGGAATTTCATCACCTACATCACAAGTACCACTTTGCTCCACTTGGGAGCCGTTATTCTCAGCAAACTCCACGTTACACGTTTCCTCAATAAGTCCCGTGGACTTATTGAGAACACGGTAAGCATGGGAGTTTGTAGCATAACCAACAAATATGCCCTCATAAGCTCTAGCCTCAAATTTAGACAAACGGACACCTTTCTTGAGAATGAAACACTTACACCCGAACACCCGGAAGTACTTGAGGTTGGGCTTGTTACCGGTGAGTATCTCATATGGAGTCTTGTTCAAGCCTTTGCGGAGGTAGAGCCGATTAGATGCATGGCACGCGGTGTTGATGGCTTTGGCCCAAAATTTGTAGGGAGACTTGAACTCCGCCATCATGGTCCTTGCCGCATCCATCAACGTCTAGTTCTTCCTCTCCGCTACACCATTTTGTTGAGGGGTGTAAGGTGCGGAATATTGATGCTTGATTCCCTCTTCACTCAGAAACTCGTCCAAGGTGTAGTTCTTGAACTCGGAGCCGTTGTCACTTCTTATTGTCAATATCTTTTCATTGTGTTGTCGTTGAGCTTCATTTGCAAAGTTGATGACGGTTTGTTAGGTCTCGCTCTTCCTCTTGAAGAAATATACCCAAGTGTATCTTGAATAGTCATCTACGATCACCAAGCAATACTTTCTACCCCCAAGACTATCAAAGGATGGAGGTCCAAACAGATCCAAATGAAGGAGCTCCAAACGCCTCTTCGAGTAGATGATAGTCATGGGAGGGTGAGCCTTCTCATGTAGCTTTCCTTCGATGCAAGCACTGCAAGCACGATCTTTGGCAAAACTAACATTTGTTAGTCCACGGACATGGTCCCCCTTGAGAAGACTTTGCAAATATCTCATATTGACGTGGGCAAGACGGCGATGCTAAAGCCATCCCATGTCAACTTTAGCCATTAGGCATGTCGCGGTCTTAGTGGGTCGCTCCGAAAAGTTAAATCACATAGAGACCGTTCTCGACATGCCCAACAAAGGCTACTTTAAGAGTCTTGCTCCACAAGAGGGCCACGGAATCAATGCCAAAGAAAGTGGCAAAGCCCATGAGTGCTAGTTGATGAACGGAAAGTAAATTGTATGCAAGGGACTCAACAAGCATGACCTTCTTGATCGTAAGATCATGAGAAATGACAACTTTGCCGAGTCCCAATACCTTAGAAGACGAGGCATCACCCCACTCGATATTGGTAGGCATGGATGGAATATTTTGCAAGTCCACCACCAAGTCCTTGCTTCTGGTCATATGATTAGTAGCTCCACTATCGAGCAACCATGATCCCCCACCGGAAGCAAACACCTACAAGAGATCAATGCTTGGTTTTAGGTACCCATTTTGTAATGGGTCCTTTGATGTTAGTAACAAGGGTCTTAGGAACCCAAATATACCATTCAATGTACTCATAAGTAGAACCAACAAATTTGGCATAAACATGCCCATCTCTAGCGCGGCACAACACATAAGAAGGGTTAAAGCCGCCGGCTTTGTTGGGAAGGGGAGCGTTTCCCTTCTTGGCATCACTACCCCTCATGGAGTTCTTCTCCTTCTCCTTAGTAGCACCCTCACCCTCCTTCACAAAGGTTTGCTTGAGAGGAGGAGGTCGTTTGGCCTTGTCATTCTTCTTCTTGTTATTGGACTTGGGCACATACCCAATACCTTCCTTGGTCACAACTCCCTTTTGGTTGGTTAAAAGGTCATTGAGGTTCTTCTCGCCTTGTATGCAAGACACAAGACCTTTCTCAAGTTGCACCTTTAGCTTAGCGTTCTCCTCAACAAGATGCACATGCTCACAACACGGGTTAGTAGCATTTGCATTATCAATTAACATCATACGAGGGAAAGTGGCTTTCTCCTTGGTTAGCTTTACTCGAAGTTGATCATGAGACTCTTTGAGGCTAGCATGAGCACCCTTCAAGACCTTGTGAGCCTTGTCAAGTAGATCAAACTCCTCTTTGAGTCTAGCAAGATCAACCCCAAGTTTGGCCTTCTCGGAGTTTAGCACACGAGAAACAACGAGAGCATGATCAAACTCTTTCTTTAACTTAGCATGATCAACATTGTGTGACTCCTCAAGAGCCAAACGAAGACCACGCTCTTCCTCAAGAGCATTGGAAAGATCCGAAATCTCATCGGCATAGTCACGACTATGCCCCTCCATCTTGGAGATAGTATCTTCATGAGACTCGATCATGTCATTGGCTTCACCAAGTTCTTCCAAGAGAGCAACAAAATGCTTCTTGGATTTACCCTTGAGTTTACCCATAAAGGACTCAAACACATTTTCCTCCACATTAGATCCCTCACATTCATCAATGCAATCCATCAAGGAAGGATTATTAATGATGGTAGTTTTGATGTTGGGGGTTACCTTGTTGGTGGCTTTGGCCATGAGGCACTTGGCGGTGATGTTCTCATTGGGTGAGCCGAAGAGGGACACTCGTGGAGTTTTTGCAATGGCAACGGAGGCCATGACAACCGAGTCACCATCTTCATCATCATCATCATCCTCATGGTACTCTTCTTGAACCACCAATGCCTTGTGAGGGGTCTTCTTTGTGAAGTTGCTCTTGTTGGGGAAAGACTTGGCTTTGTCCTTTCAAATGAGCTTGCCACCATTGTCTTCCCTCTTCTCATAGGGACACTCCACAACAAAATGGCTCACATTGCTTGCCTTTCGTGCCACTTGAGTTGTTCTTGTTGAAGTTTGGCCTTGAGCTTTTCTTGCTCCAAAATTGCCTTGAAGCAAGTGCCATGTGTTCATGATAGGCATATTTTCTATCTTCGGGGTTGCTTCCCTCTTCTTCCTCTTCTTCTTCTTCTTCAACACAAACCTTGGACTTCAATGCAAGGTTGGGCTTCTTTGCTCTTTGAGAACGAAGCACCACATTGTCGGCGGTCTTGTCCAAGATGTTCATAGCCACAAACTCATCCAACACTTCACTTGAGGTCAATGTGTGGAAGTCCGGCCTTTGACGAATGACGGAGGACATCGCCTTGTGGTATGACATCATTGCCTTGAGGAATTTGCGCTTGATCCAATTGTCGTCCGTGTCCTTGCTCCCATGATCTCGTAGTGAGACCGCGAGTTTAGTTACTCTCCGATAAAGCTCATGAGGTTCTTCATCTTCTTTCATTGCAAACTCATCGGCTCATCTTGCACTACTTCATAGTTGGAACGTTGAATGCTTGCGCTTCCCCGGTAGAGAGAGACCACATAAAGCCATGCATCTTTGGCTAAGGCGAAGGGTCGAAGATGAGGTAGATCTTCGGGTGGGATTGCATCTTGGATGATGAAGAGAGCATTCTCATTGAATTGATTATCCGCGGCTTCTCGAGGAGTGAAGTTGCTTGGGTCATGCAGATAGAAACCTTCTTCGATGGTTCTCCAAAGATTAGTGTTCACATGATTTAAATTTGACGCTTAAAGCGATAAACCCAAGAATCAAAGTCCTCATTTTTCACAATCTTAGGAGGAGGACCGACATGATTCAAGTGAGTGGAAGGAATCGGTCCACCATAAACAAGTGGTGGTTCCACATGGGCAAAGATGCTGGTGCCATTTTTACCACTAGAAGAAGGAGCCTTTTCACTACTAGCTCCCCCCTTGTCGGAGTTAGCATCCGTCACCTTGTCCATGGGATCACCCACTTTCAAAGGTGCGGTAGATAGTTTAAGCCCTTCAATGAATTTAGTAAACATGCTTTCAACCTCGGTCGTCATTGAGGTTTTCAATGTCTCCAAGGCTACATTGAATTCCTCACGGGAGACCGAGGTTCCCCCATCACCCATAGACGAGATCGGATTCACACTGGAGTGCTCCTCCACACCATCTACGGTGTCAACCATACTCTTCGGACGACAAAGTCCTTAAAAAAGAGACGAGGCTCTGATACCAATTGAAAGGATCGATATGGTTGACTAGAGGGGGGGGGGTGAATAGGCAACTAACAATTTTTAGCCTTTCTTTACCAAATTAAAACTTTGCATCAAAGTAGGTTGTCTAGATGTGCAACTAGGCGAGCAACCTATATGATGCAACAACAACGAACATACAAGCAAGAAAGAGAAGTAACACTAATAAGCTTGCACAAGTAAAGGTAAGAGATAACCAAGAGTGGACCCGGTGAAGACGAGGATGTGTTACCGAAGTTCCTTCCTTTTGAGGGGAAGTATGTCTCCGTTAGAGCGGTGTGGAGGCACAATGCTCCCCAAGAAGCCACTAGGGCCACCGTATTCTCCTCATGCCCTCACACAATGCGAGATGCCGTGATTCCACTATTGGTGCCCTTGGAGGCGGCGACCGGACCTTTACAAACAAGGTTGGGGCAAACTCCACAACTCAATCGGAGGCTCCCAACAACACCACGAAGCTTCACCACAATGGACTATGGCTCCGTGGTGACCTCAATCGTCTAGGGTGCTCAAACACCCAAGAGTAACAAGATCCGCTAGAGATTAGTGGGGGAATCAAATATCTCTTGGTGGAAGTGTTGATCGGGGCCTTCTCAACTACTCCTGAGCAAATCAACAAGTTTGGTTGGCTAGGGAGAGAGATCGGGCGAAAATGGAGCTTGGAGCAATAATGGAGCTTTTGGGGGAAGAGGTAAGTCAATGAAGAAGAAGGGGACCCCCTTTTATAGTGGGGGTAACAATCCAACCGTTACCCCACTAAACAGCCCCGCAGAGGGCGGTACTACCGCAGGGGGAAGCGGTACTATTGCTGGACCAGCGGTACTACCGCTCCCCCTTACGGTACTACCGCCCAGCCAGAGAGGGCTTGAAGATAGAGGAGGGACTAGCCCAGCGTGGTACTGCCGGACAGGCCCACCGCGGTACTGCCGCGGTGGCAGGGCGGTACTACCGCTCTCGAGCGGTACTACTGCACCTACTACCGCTGCAAGTGCCGCTCAACCCGACACGAGAAGTGCCCCCCTCGAGTCGAGGCGGTGGTGGCCCGGTACCGCAGCGGTACTGCCGCTAAGGACCCTCAAGCGGTACTACCGCTGGGGCCAAAGACTGCCCAAACAGCAGAGAATCAAATCTCCAACGACGCGGGAAGGCCCAGAGAGTGTGAAACGAAAGTGTACGTGATGATTCCACCCTACCCTTACCAAAGCGGACCCCCTCTTGATAGTACGGTGACTCCTACGAAACTAGTCCACCAACAAGAAACGAAAGAGCTACACCGTCTTGAAAAACACTCTGAGGGGAAAGAAATCGTCTCGAGCCAAAGGATGAATCTCTGAAATGCTCAAAGCACATGGTTAGTCCGCAAATATGTTGTCATCAATCACCAAAACTACATCGAGAGAGATATGCCTTAACAGCCTCCTACCCTCGTTTAATTCCCTCTCTTGGACTCCTTCGTGGCCTATTTCTCTCCACACCCATCTTTCCCATCTAGCGAAACCCCCTCCGGTTCCTCTTCTCTAAGTACGTTCCAACCTACAGAACAAAAGAGAAAACCTACAGACACCACCCACCCCTCCTCCAATTCCTTCAACTCTAAACAGTTTCAAGTTTTGAATATATGGAGAAGTGCGTGTTGATCTCCTCTTCCAATCCCACCACTTGTCCAGCCCTCTCCCTTCCTCCTCTCTACAAGACAACTCCATGAACTTGTGAAGCTCCTGTTGGGGAACACAATATTTCAAAAAAAATCCTACGATCACACAAGATCTATCTAGGAGATGCATAGCAACGAGAGGGGAGAGTGTGTATACGTACCCTCATAGACTGAAAGCGGAAGCATTTATTAACGCGGTTGATGTAGTCGAACATCTTCGTGATCCAATCGATCAAGTACTGAACGCACGGCACCTCCGCGATCTGCACACGTTCAGCTCGGTGACGTCCCTCATATTCTTGATCCAGCTGAGGCCGAGGGTGAGTTTCGTCAGCACGACGGCGTGTTGACGGTGATGATGAAGTTACCGACGTAGGGCTTCGCCTAAGCACTACGACAATATGACCGAGGTATAAAACTGTGGAGGGGCGCACCACACACGGCTAAAGATCAACTTGTGTGTCTATGGAGTGCCCCCCTCCCACGTATATAAAGGGGAGAGGGAGGAGGAGGCCGGCCAAGGGTGGCGCGCCCAAGGGGGGAGTCCTACTCCAAGTAGGATTCGCCCCCCCCCCCCATTCCTGTTGGGGAACGCAGTAATTTCAAAAAAATTCCTACGCACACGCAAGATCCATCTAGGTGATGCAACAACGAGAGGGGAGAGTGTTGTCCACATACCCTCGTAGACCGTAAGCGGAAGCGTTATGACAACGCGATTGATGTAGTCATACGTCTTCACGATCCAACCGATCCTAGCACCGAAGGTACGGCACCACTGCGATCTGCACACGTTCAGCTCGGTGACGTCCCACGAACTCTAGATCCAGCTGAGGTCGAGGGAGAGTTTCGTCAGCACGACGACGTGATGACGGTGATGATGAAGTTACCGACGCAGGGCTTCGCCTAAGCACTACAACGATATGACCAAGGTGAAAATCTATGGAGGGGGGCACCGCACACGGCTAAGACAACTGTCAACTTGTGTGTTCTAGGGTGCCCCCTCCCCACGTATATAAAGGAGGGAGGGGGAGGCCGGCCGACCCTCTCTACGCGCGCCAAGGGGGAGGAGTCCTCCTCCTAGTAGGAGTAGGACTCCCCCTTTCCTAGTCCCACTAGGAATAGAAGGAAGATGGAGAAGGAGAAATGAAAGGGGGGCCGCCCCCTCACCCAATTCGGATTGGGTTTGGGAGGGGGGCGCGCCCCCTCCTAGGCTGCCTTCTCTTCTCTCCCATTAAGGCCCATATACTCCCCGGGGGGTTCCGGTAACTCTCGGATACTCCGGTAAATGCCCGAACTCATCCGGAACCATTCCGATGTCCAAACATAGCCTTCCAATATATCAATCTTTATGTCTCGACCATTCTAAGAATCCTCGTCATGTCCGTGATCATATCCGGGACTCCGAACTACCTTCGGTACATCAAAAACCATAAACTCATAATATCGATTGTCACCAAACATTAAGCGTGCGGACCCTATGGGTTCGAGAACTATGTAGACATGACCGAGACTCATCTCCGGTCAATAACCAATATCGCAACCCAGATGCTCATATTGTTTCCTAGATATTCTACGAAGATCTTTATCGGTCAAACCGCATAACAACATACGTTGTTCCCTTTGTCAACGGTATGTTACTTGCCCGAGATTCGATCGTCGGTATCTCAATACCTAGTTCAATCTCCTTACTGGCAAGTCTCTTTACTCGTTCCGTAATGCAACATCCCGTAACTAACTCATTAGTCACATTGCTTGCAAGGCTTATAGTGATGTGCATTACCGAGAGGGCCCAGAGATACCTCTCCGATACACGGAGTGACAAATCCTAATCTCGATCTATGCCAACTCAACAAACACCATCGGAGACACCTGTAGAGCATCTTTATAGTCACCCAGTTACGTTGTGAAGTTTGATAGCACACTAAGTGCTCCTCCAGTATTCGGGAGTTGCATAATCTCATAGTCATAGGAACATGTATAAGTTATGGAGAAAGCAATATCAGTAAACTAAACGATCAAAATGCTAAGCTAACGGATGGGTCAAGTCAATCACATCATTCTCTAATGATGTGGTCCCGTTCATCAAATGATAACTCTTTGTCCATGGCTAGGAAACTTAACCATCTTTAATTAACGAGCTAGTCAAGTAGAGGCATACTAGTGACACTCTGTTTGTCTATGTATTCACACATGTACTAAGTTTCCAGTTAATACAATTCTAGCATGAATAATAAACATTTATCATGATATAAGGAAATATAAATAACAACTTTATTATTGCATCTAGGGCATATTTCCTTCAGTTTCCCACTTGCACTAGAGTCAATAATCTAGATTACACAGTAATGATTCTAAAACCCATGGAGTCTTGGTGCTGATCATGTTTTGCTCGTGAGAGAGGCTTAGTCAACGAATCTGCAACATTCAGATCCGTATGTATCTTGCAAATCTCTATGTCTCCCTCCTTGACTTGATCACGGATGGAATTGAAGCGCCTCTTGATGTGCTTGGTTCTCTTGTGAAATCTGGATTCCTTTGCTAAGGCAATTGCACAGTATTGTCACAAAAGATTTTCATTGGACCCGATGCACTAGGTATGACACCTAGATCGGATATGAACTCCTTCATCCAGACTCCTTCATTTGCTGCTTCCGAAGCATAACTATGTACTCCGCTTCACACGTAGATCCCGCCACGACGCTCTGCTTGGAACTGCACCAACTGACAGCTCCATCATTCAATAAAAATACGTATCCGGTTTGTGACTTAGAGTCATATGGATCAGTGTCAAAGCTTGCATCGACGTAACCGTTTACGACGAGCTCTTTGTCACCTCCATAAATGAGAAACATATCCGTAGTCCTTTTCAGGTATTTCAGGATGTTCTTGACCGATGTCCTGTGATCCCCTCCTGGATTAGTTTGGTACCTCCCTGCTAAACTAATAGCAAGGCACACATCAGGTCTGGTACACAGCATTGCATACATGATAGAACCTATGGCTGAAGCATAGGGAATGACTTTCATTTTCTCTCTATCTTCTGTAGTGGTCGGGCATTGAGTCTGACTCAATTTCACAAGTTGTAACGCAGGCAAGAACCCTTTCTTTTCTTGATCCATTTTGAACTTCTTCAAAACTTTATCAAGGTATGTGCTTTGTGAAAGTCCAATTAAGCGTCTTGATCTATCTCTATAGATCTTGATGCCCAATATATAAGCAGCTTCACCGAGGTCTTTCATTGAAAAATTCTTATTCAAGTATCCTTTTATGCTATTTAGAAATTCAGTATCATTTCCGATCAGCAATATTTCATCCACATATAATATCAGAAATGCTACAGAGCTCCCACTCACTTTCTTGTAAATACAGGCTTCTCCAAAAGTCTGTACAAAACCATATGCTTTGATCACACTATCAAAGCGTATATTCCAACTCCGAGAGGATTGCACCATTCCATAAATGGATCGCTGGAGCTTGCACACTTTGTTAGCACCTTTTGGATCGACAAAACCTTCTGCTTGCATCATATACAACTCTTCTTTAAGATATCCATTAAGGAATGCAGTTTTGACATCCATTTGCCAAATTTCATAATCATAAAATGCGGTAATTGCTAACATGATTCGGACGGACTTAAGCATCGCTACGGGTGAGAAGGTCTCATCATAGTCAACTCCTTGAACTTGTCAAAAACCTTTCGCAACAAGTCGAGCTTTGTAGACAGTAACATTATCGTGAACGCCAATCTTCTTCTTGAAGATCCATTTATTCTCTATGGCTTGCCAATCATCGAGCAAGTCAACCAAAGTCCATGCTTTGTTCTCATACATGGATCCCATCTCGGATTTCATGGCCTCAAGCCATTTTGCAGAATCTGGGCTCATCATCGCTTCCTCATAGTTCGTAGGTTCGTCATGGTCAAGTAACATGACCTCCAGAACAGGATTACCATTCCACTCTGGTGCGGATTTTACTCTGGTTGACCTACGAGGTTCGGTAGTAACTTGATCAGAAGTTTCATGATCATCATCATTAGCTTCCTCACTTACTGGTGTAGGAATCACTAGAAGTGATTTCTATGATGAACTACTTTCCACTAAGGGAGTAGGTACAATTACCTCGTCAAGTTCACTTTCCTCCCACTCACTTCTTTCGAGAGAAACTCCTTCTCTAGAAAGGATCCATTCTTAGCAACGAATATCTTGCTTTCGTATCTATGATAGAAGGTGTACCCAACAGTCTCCTTTGGGTATCCTATGAATACACATTTATCTGATTTGGGTTCGAGCTTATCAGGTTGAAGTTTTTTCACATAAGCATCGCAACCCCAAACTTTAAGAAATGACAACTTGGGTTTCTTGCCAAACCACAGTGCATAAGGTGTCGTCTCAATGGATTTCGATGGTGCCCTATTTAACTTGAATGCAGCCGTCTCTAAAGCATAACCCGAAAATGATAGCAGTAAATCAGTAAGAGACATCATAGATCACACCATATCTAATAAAGTGCGGTTACAACATTCAGACACACCATTACGCTATGGTGTTTGTAACACCCCGGATATAATTTTCCCAATATGTATCCCAACTCTTGCCGTTTCCAGTTTTAAGTTATTTTATTTTCTCGGGTTCGGGTCTTTGTCCCCGTGTGTTGTTATCGTTGTCATGCATCTCATATCATGTCATCATGTGCATTGCATTTGCACACGTGTTCATCTCATGCATTCGAGCATTTTCCCCATTGTCCGTTTTGCATTCCGGCGCTTCGTTCTCCTCCGGTGGTCATTTCTACCTTTCTTTCATGTGTGGGGATTAAACATTTCCGGATTGGACCGAGACTTTCCAAGCGGCCTTGGTTCACTACCGGTAGACCGCCTGTCAAGTTTCGTACCATTTGGACTTCGTTTGATGCTCCAACGGTTAACCGAGGGACCGAAAATGCCTCGTGTGTGTTGCGGCCCAACACCCCTCCATTTTGGCCCAAAACTCTCTCCATCATCTAGAGCGTTTGATCACGATCGCGTGGCCGAAAACCACACCTCATTTGGACCCTCCTAGCTCCCTCTATGCCTATATATACCTCCCCATTCCAAATCCGGATCTCCCCCGTCCAAACCCTAAAAAAATCCGTCTCCGCCGCCATCGGACACGTCCAGACGGAGCCGGACGCGTCCGCCCGCCGCCACCGACCTACCGGTAGCTGCCATGTGTCCCTGAGGGGACCGCTTTGCGGCCCGCAGCCGCCGGCCCGCGAGGGCCCGAGGCCGGCCCTCTCCTCCGCCCCGACCGGGCCCGAGCTCCCCCTCCCCCGCGCAGCGTCTTCTCCGCGGCCGAGCC
>NC_057794.1:280051300-280107640 GCF_018294505.1 Triticum aestivum | reverse complement strand
GGTGAGCTCCTTCCCCGACGACTCCGGCGAGCTACAGTACCCCGGCGAACCTCGTAATCCGTGTCGTCCGGATCTGGATCTGAGATCCCGTTTGAGTTGACTTTCTCCCGAAACCCTAGTTCATGTGCTCCTGTTCATCATGCTATATCTCCGCATCCATAGCTCCGTTTTGGGCATATAGCATATCAAAATGTTCGTCTCAGAGAGTACATCATTTCATTCCATTGCATAATTTTCATTTGAGTTCATCTTGATGCCAGAAATGCTGTTAGAAGAGTGCTACTTGAGTTAATTGCCAGATCTATTGCTCCATTTAGTTATTTGTCATTTTTGCCATGATTAATGTGTGCATGATATGCTCATGAGCTCTACATATGTTTTGTTAAGGGTTTTGCCATCTTTCCAGAGGTGCAACCCATGTATTTTTGTGATGTGTGTGGTAACTAGTACAAGCTTGCAAAGTGAGGCACTTGGTAATGCTGATTTCAGGGACTTAGCGTTTCCACTAAGTCCTTGAGCTGTTTATCTCATGTTGCCATATGTTCATGTTGTTTCCTAGGGATCCGCGCCTCTTTTTAGGATGATCAGTAAGGATGTTTTGTTGATCTTGTAGTGCTCTATCCATCCATGTCTTTGTTTGCAATTATGGAGCACCCTATCTTGAGTCAATCGAGCTCTACTTTTGCTTCTTCGTGAATCTGGGCAGATTGTCTACTTGTTAGCGATTTTGCCGATGATGTTGTAGTTGATCCGTGCATGCTATGTTATTGTTCTTACCACGTATAGCTTGCATTTTGTGTATTCTTGATGGGGGTATGCTTATATTATCATGACTTGCTCCGTAGTGAGTGCATCGAGCTCGTAAACATGCCTACTTGATATCTGTTTTCGGCATGCTCCAGTTTTCACTAAGTCTGAGAACTGATTATGTTTTTGCCATGTTCACATGCTTGCAATTGTTTTTTTCTGATCCCTTTTGGCTCAAGGTCACTAAGGGACTTTTGTTAAGATCTTTGAGTAGCTCCATGCCATGCTTTACTTTGCCATGTTCAGGTCCTGTAGCATGTACTTTTGTTGCTCCGAAGAGTGCTACCTGATCTGAAATTCCAGACAAGTGTTAATTTCACCAAGTCTGAAATCTGTTTGCCATATGCATTTTTGCCATTCTTGTTTGAACCTGTTAATGGATGAATTGGCCATAGCTCAGTGCTAGACTTTTGTTAAGCATCATGAATGCCTCCCCGCCATGTATTTTGTTGTCATGTTTGGGTGCTGTAGTTTGTTCATCTCTTTGCATTTAGATGGCTACTTGTTGTAAATCGCAGACCGGTGTCATATTTGAATTGCTTGCCATTACCAAACCGTAACTCCGATTCCGGCATTCTTTATATAGTTTTCAAGCGATTTCATCTCATCTTTCCAGTGGCACACTTGGATTTCCAAGTTGAGGCCAGGTTCATGCATCCCTTGTTAAATCTTGCATATGCATCCCGCATCGCATCCCGCATAGCATACCATCCTTGCATCATATTGTTTGATCCTTGCACGTGGTTGATTGTGTCCTTGTTGCTTGTTTGTCTTGTTTGGGTAGAGCCAGGAGACGAGTTCGCTAACGAGGAGCCCGTTGAGTTTGCTTTCAAGGATCCAGTCAACTCTGACAACTTTGCAGGCAAGATGATCATACCCTCGAAATCACTACTATCTTTGCTATGCTAGATTGCTCGCTCTTTTGCTATGCCAATGCTACGATGCCTACCACTTGCTTTCAAGCCTCCCAAATTGCCATGTCAAATCTCTAACCCACCATGTCCTAGCAAACCGTTGATTGGCTATGTTACCGCTTTGCTCAGCCCCTCTTATAGCGTTGCTAGTTGCAGGTGAAGATTGGAGGCCGTTCCTTGTTGGAACATTTATTTACTTGTTGGGATATCATTATATTGCCATGTTATCTTAATGCATCTATATACTTGGTAAAGGGTGGAAGGCTCGGCCTCTCGCCTAGTGTTTTGTTCCACTCTTGCCGCCTTAGTTTCCGTCATATCGGTGTTATGTTCCCGGATTTTGCGTTCCTTACGCGGTTGGGTTATAATGGGAACCCCTGGATAGTTCGCCTTGATTAAAGCTTTTCCAGCAATGCCCAACCTTGGTTTTACCATTTGCCACCTAGCCTCTTTTTCCCTTGGGTTTCCGGAGCCCGAGGGTCATCTTATTTTAAACCCCCCGGGCCAGTGCTCCTCTGAGTGTTGGTCCACCTGTCAGCTGCTGGTGGCCACCAGGGGCAACTCTAGGCTGTCCTACCCGTACCTAGGACAATCTGAGTGTGCCCTGAGAAAGAGATATGTGCAGCTCCTATCAGGATTTGTCGGCACATTCAGGCGGTGTTACTGGATTAGTTTTAACCTGTCGAAGTGTCTTGAAGAACCGAGATACCAAGTCTGATCGGAACGTCTCGGGAGGAGGTCTATTCCTTCGTTGACCGTGAGAGCTTGTCATGGGCTAAGTTGGGACTCCCCTGCAGGGATTTGAACTTTCGAAAGTCGTGCCCGCGGTTATGGGCAGATGGGAATTTGTTAATGTCCGGTTGTAGATAACTTGAAGCTTAACTTAATTAAAATGAATCTACCGTGTGAGTTACCATGATGGCCTCTTCTCGGCGGAGTCCGGGAAGTGGACACGGTGTTGGAGTAATGTCTGAGCAGGTTGTTCTCTAGTTTCTCGCTCGCGCTTTGCCTCCTCTTCTCGCTCTCTTTTGCGAACAGGTTAGCCATCATATTTGCTAGTCGCTTGCTGCAGCTCCACATTTTTACCTTGCCTTACCTATAAGCTTAAATAGTCTTGATCGCGAGGGTGCGAGATTGCTGAGTCCCTGTGGCTCACAGATTACTATTACACTAGATGCAGGGCCTGATGATTCCGCTCCAGGTGACGCGCTCGAGCTCAAGTGGGAGTTCGACGAGGACTCTCAACGTTACTATGTTTCCTTTCTTGTTGATCAGTAGTGGTGCCCAGTTGGGGGTCATCGGGACCGTGTCGCATGTTGGGTTATCTTTTATTTTGGCGCCGTAGTCGGGCCATGAGTGTTTGGATGATGTAATGTTATTTATGTACTTGATTGACGTGGCGAGTGTAAGCCAACTATGTATCTCCCCTTTATTTATCTATATTACATGGGATGTTGTGAAGATTGCCTAACTTGCGACATATGCCTTCAATGCGATTATGCCTCTAAGTCGTGCCTCGACACGTGGGAGATATAGTCGCATCGAGGGTGTTACAGTGTTCCAGGTGGAGTGAGTTGCGAAACTATTCCGCATTGTTTCAAATGAATACCAAACTCATAACTCAAACATTCACCTCCATGACTCAAATATTCAACTCCATGATCAGATCGTAGAAACTTAATTTTCTTGTTACGATGATTTTCCACTTCACTCTGAAATTCTTTGAACTTTTCAAATGTTTCAGACTTATGTTTCATCAATTAGATATATCCATATCCGCTCAAATCATCTGTGAAGGTAAGAAAATAACGATACCCGCCACGAGCATCAACATTCATTAGACCGCATACATAAGTATGTATTATTTCCAATAAGTCTGTTGCTCGTTCCATTGTTCCGGAGAATCTTAGTCATCTTGCCCATGAGGCATCGTTCGCAAGCATCAAGTGATTCATAATCAAGTGATTCCAAAAGTCTATCAGCATGGAGTTTCTTCATGCACTTTACACCAATATGACCTAAACGGCAGTGCCACAAATAAGTTGCACTATCATTATTAAACTTATATCTTTTTGCTTCAATACTATGAATATGTGTATCACTACTATCAAGATTTAGTAAAAATAGACCACACATCAAGGGTGCATGACCATAAAATATATTACTCATATAAATAGAACAACCATTATTCTTTGATTTAAATGAATAAGCGTCTCGCATCAAACAAGATCCAGATATAATGTCCATGCTTAACGCTGGCACCAAATAACAATTATTCAGGTCTAATACTAATCCCGAAGGTAGATGTAGAGGTAGCGTGCCGACGGCGATCACATCGACTTTGGAACCATTTCCCACGCGCATCGTCACCTTGTCCTTAGCCAATCTTCTCTTAATCCGTAGCCCCTGTTTCGAGTTGTAAATATTAGCAACAGAACCAGTATCAAATACCCAGATGCTACTGCGAGCATTAGTAAGGTACACATCAATAAGATGTATATTAAATATTCCTTTCACTTTGCCATCCTTCTTATCCGCCAAATACTTGGGACAGTTCCGCTTCTAGTGACCAGTCCCTTTGCAGTAGAAGCACTCAGTCTCAGGCTTAGGTCCAGAGTTGGGCTTCTTCACTTGAGAAACAACTTGCTTGCCATTCTTCTTGAAGTTCTCCTTCTTCCCTTCACCCTTTTTTGAAACTGGTGGTCTTGTTGACCATAAACACTTGATGCTCCTTCTTGATTTCTACCTCCGCAGCCTTTAGCATTGTGAAGAGCTCGGGAATTGTCTTATCCATCCCTTGCATATTATAGTTCATCACGAAGCTCTCGTAGCTTGGTGCCAGTGATTGAAGAACTCTGTCAATGACACTATCATCAGGAAGATTAACTCCCAGCTGAGTCAAGTGGTTGTGGTACCCAGACATTCTGAGTATATGTTCACTGACAGAACTATTCTCCTCCATTTTGCAGCTATAGAACTTATTGGAGACTCCATATCTCCCAATTCGGGCATTTGCTTGAAATATTAACTTCAACTCCTGGAACATCTCATATGCTCCATGATGTTCAAAATGTCGTTGAAGTCCCGATTCTAAGCCGTAAAGCATGGCACACTGAACTATCGAGTAGTCATCAGCTTTGTTCTGCCAGACGTTCATAACATCTGGTGTTGCTCCTGCAGCGGGTTTGTCACCTAGCGGTGCTTCCAGGACGTAATTCTTCTATGCAGCAATGAGAATAATCCTCAAGTTACGGACCCAGTCTGTGTAATTGCTACCATCATCTTTCAACTTAGCTTTCTCTAGGAATGCATTAAAATTCAACGGAACAACACCACGGCCATCTATCTACAACAACATATACATGCAAAATACTATCAGGTACTAAGTTCATGATAAATTAAAGTTCAATTAATCATATTACTTAAGAACTCACACTTAGATAGACATTCCTCTAATCATCTAAGTGATAACGTGATCTATATCAACTAAACCATGTCCGATCATCACGTGAGATGGAGTAGCTTTCAATGGTGAACATCAATATGTTGATCATATCTACTATATGATTCACGCTCGACCTTTCGGTCTCAGTGTTCCGAGGCCATATCTGCATATGCTAGGCTCGTCAAGTTTAACCCGAGTATTCCGCATGTGCAAAACTGGCTTGCACCCGTTGTATCTGAAAGTTGAGCTTATCACACCCTATCATCACGTGGTGTCTCAGCACGACGAACTGTAGCAACGGTGCATACTCAGGGAGAACACTTATACCTTAAAATTTAGTGAGAGATCATCTTATAATGCTACTGCCAAACTAAGCAAAATAAGATGCATAAAGGATAAACATCACATGCAATCAATATAAGTGATATGATATGGCCATCATCATCTTGTGCCTTTGATCTCCATCTCCAAAGCACCGTCATGATCACCATCGTCACCGGCTTGACACATTGATCTCCATCGAAGCATCATTGTCGTCTCGCCAACTATTGCTTCTATGACTATCGCTACCGCTTAGTGATAAAGTAAAGCAATTACATGGCGATTGCATTCCATACAATAAAGCGACAACCATATGCTTCCTGCCAGTTGCCGATAACTCTGTTACCAAACATGATCATCTCATACAATAAAATGTTGCATCATTTCTTGACCATATCACATCACAACATGCCCTGCAAAAACAAGTTAGACGTCCTCTACTTTGTTGTTGCAAGTTTTACATGGCTGCTACGGGCTTCTAGCAAGAATTGTTCTTACCTACGCATCAAAAACGGTATAGTGATTGCTTTGTGATCTTCAGAAAGAACCATGTTCATTGAATCTGATTCAACTAAAGTTGGAGAAACTGACACCCACTAGCCACGTGTGTGCGAAGCACGTCAGAAGAACCAGTCTCGCGTAAGCGTACGCGTAATGTCGGTCTGAGCCGCTTCATCCAACAATACCGCTCAATCAAGAATCAACTAGTGACGGCAAGCAATATGTATATGCCCACGCCCACAACTCCTTTGTGTTCTACTCGTGCATATAACATCTACGCATAGACCTGGCTCGGATGCCACTATTGGGGAACACAGTAATTTCAAAAAAAATCCTATACACACGCAAGATCCTAGGTGATGCATAGCAACGAGAGGGGATAGTGTTGTCCACGTACCCTCGTAGACCATAAGCGGAAGCATTATGACAACGCGGTTGATGTAGTCGTATGTCTTCACAATCCGATCGATCCTAGCACCGAAGGTATGGCACCTCCGCGATCTACACACGTTCAGCTTGGTGAAGTCCCACGAACTCTAGATCCAGCTGAGGTCGAGGGAGATTTTCGTTAGCACGATGGCGTGATGACGGTGATGATGAAGTTACCGACGTAGGGCTTCGCCTAAGCACTACAACGATATGACCGAGGTGAAAATCTATGGAGGCGGGCACCGCACACGGCTAAGACAACTGTCAACTTGTGTGTTCTAGGGTGCCCCCTCCCCACGTATATAAAGGAGGGAGGGGGAGGCCGGCCGGCCCTCTCTAGGCGCGCCAAGGGGGAGGAGTCCTCCTCCTAGTAGGAGTAGGACTCCCCCCTTTCCTAGTCCCACTAGGAGTAGAAGGATGAGGGAGAAGGAGAAAGGAAAGGGGGGCCGGACCCCTCACCCAATTCGGATTGGGCTTGGGGGCGCCCCCTCCTAGGCTGCCTTCTCTTCTCTCCCACTAAGGCCCATTAAGGCCCATATACTCCCCAGGGGGTTTCGGTAACTCCCCGGTACTCAGGTAAATGCCCGAAGTCACCCGGAACCATTCCGATGTCCGAACATAGCCTTCCAATATATCGATCTTTATGTCTCGGCCATTTCGAGACTCCTCGTCATGTCCGTGATCATATCCGGGACTCTGAATTACATTCGCTACATCAAAAACCATAAACTCATAATACCGATCGTCACCGAACGTTAAGCGTGCGGACCCTACGGGTTCGAGAACTATGTAAACATGACCGAGACTCATCTCCGGTCAATAACCAATAGCGGAACCTGGATGCTCATATTGGTTCCTACATATTCTACGAAGATCTTCATCGGTCAAACCGCATAGCAACATACGTTGTTCCCTTTGTCATCGGTATGCTACTTGCCCGAGATTCGATCGTCGGTATCTCAATACCTAGTTCAATCTCGTTACCGGCAAGCCTCTTTACTCATTACGTAATGCAACATCCCGTAACTAACTCATTATTCACATTGCTTGCAAGGCTTATAGTGATGTGCATTACCGGGAGGGCCCAGAGATACCTCTCCGATACACGGAGTGACAAATCCTAATCTTGATCTATGCCAACTCAACAAACACCATCGGAGACACCTATAGAGCATCTTTATAGTCACCCAGTTACGTTGTGATGTTTCATAGCACACTAAGTGTTCCTCCAGTATTCGTGAGTTGCATAATCTCATAGTCCTAGGAACATGTATAAGTTATGGAGAAAGCAATAGCAGTAAACTAAATGATCAAAGTGCTAAGCTAACAGATGGGTCAAGTCAATCAAATCATTCTCTAATGATGTGACCCCGTTCATCAAATGACAACTCTTTGTCCATGGCTAGGAAACTTAACCATCTTTGATTAACGAGCTAGTCAAGTAGAGGCATACTAGTGAGACTCTGTTTGTCTATGTATTCACACATGTACTAAGTTTCCAGTTAATACAATTCTAGCATGAATAATAAATATTTATCATGATATAAGGAAATATAAATAACAACTTTATTATTGCCTCTAGGGCATATTTCATTCATTTCCTACTTCCACAAGGAGAAGGGGGAAGGAGAAGAGGGAGTGAAGGAAAGGGGTGAAGGAAATATGCCCTAGAGGCAATAATAAAGTTTTTATTTACACTTCCTTATATCATGATAAATGTTTATTATTCATGCTAGAATTGTATTAACTGGAAACTTAGTACATGTGTGAATACATAGACAAACAGAGTGTCCCTAGTATGCCTCTACTTGACTAGCTCGTTAATTAAAGATGGTTAAGTTTCCTAGCCATAGACATGTGGTGTCATTTGATGAACGGTATCACATCATTAGAGAATGATGTGATGGACTAGACCCATCTGTTAGCTTAGCACTATGATTGTTTAGTTTATTGCTATTGCTTTTTCATGACTTATACATGTTCCTATGACTATGAGATTATGCAAATCCCGTATACCGGAGGAACACCTTGTGTGCTATCAAACATCACAACGTAATTGGGTGATTATAAAGATGCACTATAGGTGTCTCTGATGGTGTTTGTTGAGTTGGCATAGATCGAGATTAGGATTTTTCACTCCGATTGTCGGAGAGGTATCTCTAGGCCCTCTCGGTAATGCACATCACTATAAGCCTTGCAAGTAATGTGACTAATGAGTTAGTTGCAGGATGATGCAGTACGGAACGAGTAAAGAGACTTGCCGGTAACGAGATTGAACTAGGTATGATGATACCGACGATCGAATCTCGGGCAAGTAACATACCGATGACAAAGGGAACAACGTATGTTGTTGTGCGGTTTGACCGGTAAATATCTGCGTAGAATATGTAGGAACCAATATGATCATCCAGGTTCTGTTGTTGGTTATTGACCAGAGAAGTGTCTCGATTATGTTTACATAGTTCTCAAACTCATAGGGTCCGCACGCTTAACGTTCGATGACGATATGTATTATGAATTATGTGATTTGATGTACCGAAGGTTGTTCGGAGTCCCGGATGAGATCATGGACATGACGAGGAGTCTCGAAATGGTCGAGGTCTAAAGATCGGTATATTGGAAGGCTATATTCGGACATCGGAAAGGTTCTGAGTGGTTCGGGTATTTTTCGGAGTACCAGAGAGTTACGGGAATTCGCCGGGGGAAGTATTGGGCCTTCATGGGCCTTAGTGGAAAGGAGAGAAGGGCCACAAGGGGAGGCCGCGCGCTCCCCATGGGCTGGTCCGAACTGGACTAGGGAGGGGGCTGCGCCCCCCTCTTTCCTTCTCCCTCTCCTTTCCTTCCTTCTTCTCCTACTTGGACTAGGAAAGGGGGAAACCTACTCCTACTAGGAGTAGGAATCCCCCCTTTGGGCGCGCCCCTTGTGGCTGGCCCTCCTCCTCCTCCCCTCCTTTATATACGGGGGAGGGGGCACCCCATAGACACACAAGTTGACAGTTGTCTTAGCCGTGTGCGGTGCCCCTCTTCCACATATTTCCACCTCGATCATATCGTTGTAGTGCTTAGGCGAAGCCCTGCATCGGTAACTTCATCATCACCGTCATCACGCCGTCGTGCTGACGAAACTCTCCCTTGGCCTCAACTGGATCAAGAGTACGAGAGACATCACCGAGCTGAATGTGTGCAGATCGCGGAGGTGTCGTGTGTTTGGTACTTGATCGGTTGGATCGCGAAGACGTTCGACTACATCAACCGCGTTACTTAACGCTTCCATTTTTGGTCTACGAGGGTACGTGGACACACTCTCCCCTCTTATTGCTATGCATCTCCTAGATAGATCTTGCGTGATCGTAGGAATTTTTTTGAAATACTGTGTTCCCCAACAGTGGTATCAGAGCTAGGTCTATGCGTAGATGTTATACTTATATGCACGAGTAGAACACAAAGGAGTTGTGGGCATGGGTATATATATATTTATTGCCGTCACTAGTTGTTTCTTGATTCAGCGGTATGGTTGGATGAAGCGGCCCGGACCGACATTACATGGCCATGTTCATGAGACTGGTTCTACCGACGTGCTTTGCACATAGGTGGCTAGCGGTTGTCAGTTTCTGCAACTTTAGTTGAATCGGATTCAATGAACACGGTTCTTTCTGAAGATCAAAAAGCAATCACTATACCGCATTGTGGTTTTTGATGCGTAGATAAGAACGGTTCTTGCTAAGCCCGTAGTAGCCACGTAAAACTTGCAACAACAAATTAGAGGGCGTCTAACTTGCATTTGCAGGGCATGTTGTGATGTGATTGGTCAAGACGTGATTATATAAATTGTTGTATGAGATTATCATGTTTTGTAACACAGTTATCGGCAACTGACAGGAGCCATATGGTTGTCACTTTATTGTATGAAATGCAATCGCCATGTAATTGCTTTACTTTATTACTAAGCGGTAGCGATAGTCGTAGAAGCAATTGTTGGAGAGATGACAATGATGCTGCAATGGAGATCAAGGTGTCAAGCCGGTGACGATGGTGATCATGATGGTGCTTTGGAGATGGAGATCAAAGTCACAAGATGATGATGGCCATATCATATCACTTATATTGATTGCATGTGATGTTTATCCTTTATGCATCTTATTTTGCTTAGTATGGCGGTAGCATTATAAGATGATCCCTTACTGAAATTTCAAGGTATAAGTGTTCTCCCTGAGTATGCACCGTTGCGACAGTTCATCGTGCCGAGACACCACACGATGATCGGGTGTGATAAGATCTACGTTCACATACAACGGGTGCAAGACAGTTTTGCACACGCAGAATACTCGGGTTAAACTTGACGAGCCTAGCGTATGCAGATATGGCCTCGAAACACTGAGGCCGAAAGGTCGAACGTCAATCATATAGTAGATATGATCAACATAGTGATTTTCACCATTGAAAGCTACTCCATCTCACGTGATGATCGGACCCGGTTTAGTTGATTTGGATCACGTGATCATTTAGATGACTAGAGGGATGTCTATCTAAGTGGGAGTTCTTAAGTAATATGATTAATTGAAATTTCATTTATCATGAACTTAGTCCTGATAGTATTTGCATAACTATGTTGTAGATCAATAGCTCGCGACGCATCTCCCCGTTTATTTTTGATATGTTCCTAGAGAAAAACTATGTTGAAAGATGATAGTAGAAATTATGCGGACTAGGTTTGTGATCTAAGAATTATCCTCATTGTTGCACAGAAGAATTATGTCCTTGATGCACAGCTAGGTGATGGACCTATTGCAGGAGCAGATACAGACGTTATGAACGTTTGACAAGCTCGGTATGATAACTACTTAATAGTTTAGTGCGCCATGCTTTACATCTTAGAACCGGGACTTCAAAAACGTTTTGAATGCCATGGAGCATATAAGATGTTCCAAGAGCTGAAATTGGTATTTTAGACTCATGCCCGAGTCGAGAGGTATGAGACCTCTGACAAGTACTTTGCCTACAAGATGGAGGAGAATAGCTCAGCTAGTGAGTATGTGCTCACAATGTCTGAGTACTACAATCACTTGAATGAAGTGGGAGTTGATCTTCCAGATAAGATAGTGATTGACAGAGTTCTCTAGTCATGATCACCAAGTTACTAGAACTTTGTGATGAACTATAGTGTGCAAGGGATAACGGAAATGATTCCCAAGCTCTTCGCAATGCTGAAATTGGCGAAGGTAGAAATCAAGAAAAAGCATCAAGTGTTGATGGTTGACAAGACCACTAGTTTCAAGTAAAAGGGCAAGGGAAATAAAGGGAACTTCAAGAAGAATGGCAAGCAAGTTGCCACTCCCGTGAAGAAGCCCAAAGCTAGACCTAAGCCTGAAACTGAGTGCTTCTACTACAAAGGGAATGGTCACTGGAAGCGGAACTACCCCAAATACTTGGCGGATAAGAAGGATGGCACAGTGAACAAAAGTATATATGATATACATGTTATTGATGTGTACTTTACTAGTGTTCATAGTAGCCCTGGGTATTTGATACTAGTTCAGTTGCTATGATTAGTAACTTGAAACATGAGTTACAAAATGAACAGAGACTAGTTGAGGGCGAGGTGACGATGTGTGTTGGAAGTAATTCCAAGGTTGATAAGATCACCATCGCACACTCCCTTTACCTTCGGGATTAGTGTTGAACCCAAAATAAATGTTATTTGGTGTTTGGTGTTTGTGTTGAGCATAATATGATTGGATCATGTTTATTGCAATACGGTTATTCATTTAAGTCAAAGAATAATTGTTATTCTATTTACGTGAATAAAACCTTGTATGGTCATACACTTAATATAAATGGTTTATTGAATCTCGATCATAGAGATACACATATTCATAATATTGATTCCAAAAGATGCAAAGTTGATAATGACAGTGCAACTTATTTGCGGCACTTCCGTTTGGGTCATATTTGTGTAAAGCGCATGAAGAAACTCCATGCTGATGAGATTTTGGAATCACTTGATGCTTGCAAACCATGCCTCATGGGCAAGATGATTAAGACTCCGTTCTCCAGAACAATGGAGCGAGCAACAAACTTATTAGAAATAATACATACTGATGTATGCGATCCAATGAGTGTTGAGGCTCGTGGCGGGTATCGTTATTTTCCGACCTTCACAGATGATTTGAGCAGATATGAGTATATCTACTTAATGAAACACAAGTCTAAAGCATTTTAAAAGTTCAAAGAATTTCAGAGTGAAGTGGACAATCATCGTAACAAGAAAATAAAGTTTCTACGATCTGATCGCGGAGACGAAATATTTGAGTTACGAGTTTGGCCTTCAGTTGAAACAATGTCGAATAGTTTCGCAACTCACGCCACCTGGAACACCACAGTGTAATGGTGTGTCCAAACGTCGTAACCGTACTTTATTAGATATGGTGTGATCTATGATGTCTCTTACCGATTTACCACTATCGTTTTGGGGTTATGCATTAGAGACAGATGCATTCACGTTAAATAGGGCATCGTCTAAAAATCCATTGAGATGACACCGTATGAACTATGGTTTAGCAAGAAACCTAAGCTGTCGTTTCTTAAAGTTTGGGGTTGCGATGCTTATGTGAAAAAATTTCAGCCTGATAAGCTCAAACCCAAATCGGAGAAGTGTGTCTTCATAGGATACCCAAAATAAACTGTTGGGTACACCTTCTATCACAGATCCGAAGGCAAGATCTTTGTTGCTAAGAGTGGATCCTTTCTAGAGAAGGAGTTTCTCTCAAAAGAAGTGAGTGGGAGGAAAGTAGAACTTGATGAGGTAACTATACCTTCTCCCAAATTGGAAAGTAGTTCATCACGGAAATCAGTTCCAGTGACCCCTACACCAATTAGTGAGGAAGTTAATGATGATGATCATGAAACTTCAGATCAAGTCACTACCGAACCTCGTAGGTCAACCAGAGTACGTTCCGCACCAGAGTGGTACGGTAATCCTATTCTGGAAATCATGTTACTAGACCATGACTAACCTACGAACTATGAGGAAGCGATAATGAGCCCAGATTCTGCGAAATGGCTTAAGGCCATGAAATTTGAGATGGGATCCATGTATGAGAACAAAGTATGGACTTTGATTGACTTGCCCGATGATCGATGAGCCATTCAGAATAAATGGATCTTCAAGAGGAAGACGAACGCTGATAGTAGTGTTACTATCTACAAAGCTCGAATTGTCTCAAAAGGTTTTCGACAAATTCAATATGTTGACTACGATGAGATCTTCTCACTCGTATCGATGCTTAAAGTTTGTCCGAATCATGTTAGCAATTGTCACATTTTATGAAATCTGACAAATGGATATCAAAACAGCATTCCTTAATGGATTTATTAAAGAAGAGTTGTATATGATACAACTAGAAGGTTTTGTCAATCCTAAAGGTGCTAACAAAATGTGCAAGCTCCAGCGATCCATCTATGGACTGGTGCAAGCATCTCGGAGTTGGAATATATTGCTTTGATAAGTTGATCAAAGCATATAGTTTTATACAGACTTGCGGTGAAGCCTATATTTACAAGAAAGTGAGTGGGAGCACTACAACCTTTCTGATAAGTATATGTGAATGACATATTGTTGATCGGAAATAATGTAGAATTTTCTGGAAAGCATAAAGGAGTGTTTGAAAGGAGTTCTTCAAAGAAAGACCTCGGTGAAGTTGCTTACATATTGGGCATTAAGACCTATTGAGATAGATCAAGAGGCTTGATAAGATTTTTTCAATGAGTACATACTTTGACAAGATTTTTGAAGTAGTTCAAAATGGAACAGTCAAAGAAGGAGTTCTTGCCTATATTGCAAGGTGTAAAGTTGAGTAAGACTCAAAACTCGACCACGACAGAAAATAGAAAGAGAATGAAAGTCATTCCCTATGCCGCAGCCATAGGTTCTATAAAGTATGTTATGTTGTGTACCAAACCTATTGTGTACCTTGCCATGAGTTTGGCAAGGGGATACGATATTGATCCAAGAGTGGATCACTTGACAGTGGTCAAAATTATCCTTAGAAGACTAAGGGGATATTTCTCGGTTATGGAGGTGATAAAGAGTTCGCCGTAAAGAGTTACGCCGATGCAAGCTTTTACACCGATCAGGATGACTCTAAGTCTCAATATGGATACATATTGAAAGTGGGAGCAATTAGCTAGAGTAGCTCCATGCAGAGCATTGTAGACATAGAAAATTTGCAATATACATACGGCTCTGAATGTGACAGACCCTTTGACTAAGCTTCTCTCACAAGCAAAACATGATCACACCTTAGTACTCTTTGGGTGTTAATCACATATCAATGTGAACTAGATTATTGACTCTAGTAAAACACTTTGGATATTAGTCACATGGCGATGTGAACTAATCACATGGTGATGTGAACTATTGGTGTTGAATCACATGGCGATGTGAACTAGATTATTGACTCTAGTGCAAGTGGGAGACTGAAGGAAATATGCCCTAGAGGCAATAATAAAGTTGTTATTTATATTTCCTTATATCATGATAAATGTTTATTATTCATGCTAGAATTGTATTAACCGGAAACTTAGTACATGTGTGAATACATAAATAAATAGAGTGTCCCTAGTATGCCTCTACTTCACTAGCTCATTAATTAAAGATGGTTAAGTCTCCTAGCCATAGACATGTGTTGTCATTTGATTTACGGGACCACATCATTAGAGAATGATGTGATGGACTAGACCCATGCGTTAGCTTAGCACTATGATCGTTTAGTTTATTGCTATTTCTTTCTTCATGACTTATACATGTTCCTATGACTATGAGATGATGCAACTCCTGAATATCGGAGGAACACCTTGTGTGCTATCAAACATCACAACGTAACTGGGTGATTATAAAGATGCTCTATAGGTGTCTCCGATAGTGTTTGTTGAGTTGGCATAGATCGAGATTAGGATTTGTCACTCCCATTGTCGGAGAGGTATCTCTAGGCCCTCTCGGTAATGCACATCACTATAAGCCTTGCAAGCAATGTGACTAATGAGTTAGTTGCAGGATGATGCACTACGGAACGAGTAAAGAGACTTGCTGGTAACAAGATTGAACTAGGTATGATGATACCGACGATCGAATCTCGGGCAAGTAACATACCGATGACAAAGGGAACAACGTATGTTGTTGTGCGTTTGACCGATAAAGATCTTTGTAGAATATGTAGGAACCAATATGAGCATCCGGGTTCCGCTGTTGGTTATTGACCAGAGAAGTGTCTCGGTCATGTCTACATAGTTCTCGAAGGTTGCATTATGAGTTATGTGATTTGATGTATCGAAGGTTGTTCGGAGTCCCGGATGAGATCACGTACATGACGAGGAGTCTCAAAATGGTCGATACGTAAAGATCGATATATTGGAAGGCTATATTCGGACATCGGAAAGGTTTTGAGTGGTTCGGGTATTTTTCAGAGTACCGGAGAGTTACGGAAATTCGCCGAGGGAAGTATTGGGCCTTCATGGGCCTTAGTGGTAAGGAGAGAAGGGCCACAAGGGGAGGCTGCGCGTCCTCCCATGGGCTGGTCCTAATTGGACTAGGAAGGGGGCGGTGCCCTCCTCTTTCCTTCTCCCTCTCCTCTCCTTCCTTCTTCTCCTACTTGGACTAGAAAAGGGGGAAACCTACTCCTACTAGGAGTAGGAATCCCCCCTTTGGGCGAGCCCCTTGTGACCGGCCCTCCTCCTCCTCCTCCTCCCCTCCTTTATATACGGGGGAGGGGGGCACCCATAGACACACAAGTTGACTGTTGTCTTAGCCGTGTGCGGTGCCCCCACTACTAGGGAAAACCCTAGCAGTAGCACGGGTATTTTGCCTATCGGTAGCACGGGACGGCGCGCTACTAATAAGGCGCTACAGCTAACATGTAGTAGTAGCGTCTGTCGTCCCACGCTACTGCTATACATGGCTAGCAGTAGTGCGCTTTAGTGCAGAGCGCTGCTGCTAATATCTCCAGCGCTTTTTAGCAGGAAGCGCTACTGGTAAGGGAGCGCTACTTCTAACTTTGTTCCCCTTGCTACTACTAGTTTTATTAGTTTCTGTTTTTTTCTACATATTTGTTTTGTATTTGAATAGGCTTTATACAACAATCTTTAGCATATCATACACATACAAATGTAATCATAGCATATACATACAAATAGTCTCATCAAATCATGTCATCATCATAATCATCATCCAACACAAAGTGGTCTCTCGTCATCATCTCGAAAATAGCGATACAAGTCTCGATTACTTGCAATTACATCGTCATCCATCTAAACAATGATATACGCGAGAAGAGCTATCACTATGAGTGAGAGCGGAACTATGCAGTACATGAGTTCGTATCCCTCTCTCGCATTAGCGTGAACCTAAACTAACTACTGGCTCGCTCGGAAACCGGAAACCGGTACACCTAGGCCTGACACTCCGGCCAGTCGTTGTATACTCCTGGCGTAGCACTTCTTCGCCATCGATGATCTATGCACCTACATCATCACATGAGTCGATGATATGCAACATATATAGTTGAGCAATAGAAAGAGACAGACTTGGCAAAAATAGAAGCAACATATCATAAGCATAAATAACAAAGTTCATCGTACCCAAAATGCCCTAACTAGAGTGATCTTCGCTAGTCGAGGAGGACGGTTTAATTACATCAGAAATAAAGTTTCGACGTGCATAACTCAAAGTTTTTTCACACAGAAAGTATGGACTAAACGGACACATTGTCATATATCGACAATCACTGCAACATGTTGTGCCATCCATCCATGTCAGGGAGATAGTCCCCGAGCTTACTGAAAGGCTTCATGTCGAGATGCTGAGAGGCTACGTGTGTTCGGACGTCTTCCCATGACATTTGTCCTTCTTCGTAGAACATCCTTGTTTTTTTGACGACCTCCTTCATGATGATCTGGGCAAGTTCAAGCTGGATGTGATAGAACTCAGCTCAAAGTCGATGATCCTCGATATCTCCTAAGTCCTTTGCCCATTGCAGAATATGGGCATCGCCGGATTTAGGTGACATGTGAAGGTTCTGGTGATCCCGTCTGTACTCCAGCATGTGGTGTAGGACATAGAATCCATCATTAAGAGAATCGCTCGGCTGCTGGATGCAGCAGAAGTCGGTCTTATGGCTGAAGGCGGGCCTGCCATCCCTTGTCTTCTTGTCATTGACCTCTCCACCCCGTTTGCCATAGTAAAAGATAGCACTGTCGAGAACAGACTTGATGTGGGTGTAATACTTTTTGGTAATGTTCTTCGCCGAGTCCATATAAAGAGCGTGGGAGTATCGCGGGTAGAGGATGATGAGGACGGCGCCCGCCGCAGCGCAAAATAAGTACACCTCAAATTAATTAGCCTCCACCGTGCAAATGAATGATTGAAATCGAAGGAAGGATATCCGCGCGGATGACTTACAGGGGATGATAAGGCACGAGAATCACCTCCTTGTCCTTATTGGCGAGCATGAAATTGACGAGGTCGTCCCTCGCGTATTCACAGTGCTTTGCGTAGACTGCCAAGAAGCCCTCATGCATGAAGTATGGGTCAGCGACACAGATAAAAGGTATCTTCTCAACCCCGATGAGGTAGTTCATGTGCAAGGCATAAAGGCGGACAAACGTAAAATCCAGCTTCTTCCAGTGAAACATGTTGAAGATGTAGTCGAATCGAAGGAAGAACTTCTCCGCGGGGAATGTGTTGATGTATGACAATTGCCGCGACACGTTAACCACGTAGAGTGGGTATCCTGGATTTTCCGAGGCAAGGAGGCCTTTCTCTCTCCGTAGCACATCATCATGCAGTCTCCTTACATCGCCGAATCTGGCCCCTATCGTTGCTTTAGGTAGGATTGGTTCACCGGCGATATGCCATTTTGCCGCACCGGGGATATCTATACGGTCTTGAACCCGAGGCTGCTGGATCATAGAAGCAACTTTTTTCCTTTCCTTGGTCTCTTCCTAGACTTCTTTACTACCGGAAGGTTGTCCATAATACGTTCAGACTCCGGAGGCGGCAATTCAGGCACCGACTCATGACGCTCAAACCCTAAGTAGGCGCCAGTATTGACATACTGTTGAGTGTCATCGTCATCCTCATCCTCATCTATGGCGACATCACCAGCGACTAATGGAGCCTCTTCCTCACCCCCTTCGCTATCACCCAGCACGACAGCCGACGCTAATTGGGTAGGTGAGGTGTTGATGTTCATACCTAACTGCGTGCTCGTGGGTGTGCTCCCGGCCGCCTCCAGACGAAGCAGACTATTTGGCCACAACAGGACCCACCCATTGCAACAATCACCAAGCCGCCGCGGGATCTCGTCGTCATCCTCCACTAGTACCAGAGGAGCCAAATTCTCGTGGCCTGGTTTGACACTGGCCACGGAAACCTTGAAGACATCCGGGGGATCGGCCGGCTGTGGAACAATGGTTCCTTCGGCTCCATTATCGTCGCCTTCCCCACATCCATCTTCTGGTCGCCGATGGTGTACAATATCGTGCACGGGGTTTCGTCGGCCTGCAAAGAAAAGTCTGCGACGTGACATCCGAAAGGCAACAAAAACGAGAGATTATACATTTATTGAAGGGGGCCGGTGTGACAGATACCGTGAGGGCGTCGAGCTCAGCCAAATACGAAGCACCGCCGAGCACGTCCCGTGCCGGAGCCGGTGTGGGAGCCGGTGCGGGAGCAGTTGCAGGAGCCAGTGCGGGAGCAGGTGCAGCTGCAGGTGCTGGTGCAACGCTAGTCGAGCTGCTCCCGAAGAAGTCAGCAAGGGGAAAGTCCGCTGCATTTTTTTTCTGGATTTTGCCTGCTCCAATTGAAAACGGTCAGAACCAATGTAGTAGACATATCTACAAGCACCTGTTTTGCGGCAGCTACCGCTGTTGCAACTGTCTCAGATGATTTCTTCTCAACCGCAATCTCAACCTTCTTGTCGATGTTTTCTTCAGTTAACCTCCGTCTTTCCTTTCTCTCCTCCGTGGTCTCACGGTAGTACTTCTTCCACGTGGCGCCGTCTCTGACACCGTGCACGCGTCCATACGATGGTCGAGTCTCCACCGGGAGTCCTTTCAATATGTTCAACGCCCGGTTGAATGGAGTGTCCCACTTGGGCTTCGCCAGCGCCTCAGACGGCGAGTCACTTTCAGCCGCAATCCTGTGCTGCTCTCTCTGTAAAAGGCACAAGGATCGTTTACAAATATGACTAACGTGCAGTCGAATTGATCAAAAACTAAAATTACCAGCAGTTTCATGAACTCCGTCGTGACCGCGTTCATCTCGAAAACCTTCTTCACTGGGTCCCAACGGTGTCGGGCCCTGAGGATGTCACGCTCCTGCGGGACGGTGAACTCCACCAAGGGGCCTGGGATGCCCAGACTCGCGGCTTCTGCGTCCCCCTTGGCCCATATGGACCTCTTCCCGCTGTAACCACGGCTTCCGAGGTTGTGGCACCCAATGTTACTCTGTTGAAGCCCCTTCATGTACTTCGACTTTTTTTGGCAGCTTCGGCCTCGCAAGCCACCTTGAATATTTGAAAGTGCTCTGCCGTGATTGTCGGATTATCCTTTACAATCTCGGAGTAGGGTTCTTTTTTGTTGACGATCTGATATTTCACCCTTGATTTCCAGGCGGCCAACGAGTCGCTAAATTGGTCATGGCGTGTTTGTTTATCTTCTTCATTGTCGGGTCCTTATCTGGATCTTTATAATCCTTTTCATTCCGGCCCAGGAACAAGAATATTTGGTGCAACTTCTTTAGGAGGGAGGGCCTCATATTATCTATCTTCTTTAGTTTCTCATCGTTGATGGTGGCGGTTGTCCATATGATGCAGCCTATTTGATTGCCGTAGCACGCGCGTGCTTCCTCGGGCGCATTTGGCTCAAAATTGCCATCGTCCACCTCCGTGACCACTAGTCTAGTAGTCCTGAGCTTGTTAGGAAGCTGTTGCCTCTTTGCTTTTGGTTCTATACCGGCTCCGCTAGTCTCAGCACCGGTCTCAGTCTCAGCGCCGGTCTCGATGCCGGTCTCAGTCTCAGCACCGGTCTCAGTCTCAGCACCGGTCTCGATGTCGGTCTCAATCTCCGATGTGACAGGTGGACCCAGCAACATCAACTCTTGATCGTCGGCTTCCCTCAAAAATTCTTCTGCCGCCAGGTAGACGTTGTCGCAGTCACTAGAACCCTGTCCTTCATCGTTGCTAGCCATGTTTCCTACGATTAAATCTAGTCAATTAATTCTAGACCTAATAAAATGAATAATGACATAAAAAAGGCCTATGCTTTGCAGGAACATTGACTCCTTCCCGGTGTGGCAAATCTCGGGCACTCGATATGTCCTAGTTTGTAGCACAAGTCATGCCGAAATTCGCGGAAAATTTCGGCATGACTTTTGCTAAAAAGTGGACAAATCGAGAACCTGAAATTTGCCGGAACGGAAATGAATCAACATTCCGGCAAAACATAGGCCACTCGGCTTCATCCCCTGGAAACAACAAAGCCACTTGGGCACAATCAAACCACTTCAATGAAAAGATATAGCATGAGCAAACACTATTGAGGAATTTGTATATAACATGGCCACTTCAATGAAAAGATATAATCAACAATAATGGAATATGTGAATGAACATCAATGACATATATCATATAACAACAATCTTGTTTTTTGTTTACATAGCAACAATTAGTTTAACCAAGTTTTTGAAAAGAAAAACAATTCTATTTTTTGTTTATAGCTAAATGCCATAGCTACTATTTTTATTTATAGCTAAATACTTTTGTTTTTTGTCTAAATCTAAAAGTCTAGGAACTCCATTTTCTCTAACCCTTCCGACCTCAGCAAAATTTCCACAGCAAGACCTTAGTACCTACACCCAATTTCTTCAAAAAATATTCAGGTCCATAGTCCAAATAATTAAAATTTCATTTGAATGAAATTTGGAACAGATTCAGGTCCATAGTCCAAATAATTTTTTATAGCTAAGTGTTTTTTGTTTATAGCCTCTATTAATTTAAATCTAAATGCTACTATTATTTACATACCCTCTATTAATTTAAAGCTAAATGGAATTACTGTTTAGGCATTTTCATAAAAATTTGCCCTAGCTAATTTCCTAAAAAATTGCTAATCATATTTCCTAAATGCGAAAAAATGCCTACTGCACTAAAAAAATCTAGGGTTCATATGAACACCTAGGGTTCATATGAACATCAACACAGCATCAACATATATATGAATTGCCCTAGCAGAGAGAGAGGAGGGTAGGGGAGAGGAGAGGCAGAGCCTTACGGTCAGTGGCGAGGGCAGGCTCTGGCTCGGGCGGCGGAGGTCCTGGGTGGGCTCGGGCGGCGGCGGTGAGCTCGAGGGAGGCGATGGTGAGGTCGACGACGGCCTCAGGCGGCGGCGGTGTGGTCGAAGGCGGCCTCGGGCAACAGCGGTGTGGTCGAAGGCGGCAGGGCGACATCGGCGATGGAGCAGTTGGGGGAGAGGGGGGAGTGGAGGGGGAAGGACTTCGCGAAATTTTGAGCCCGCGCGCCCGGGGGTTAAGTCAAACTAGCAGTAGCGCATTTTGCCGAAATGCGCTATAGCTAAGTTAGCTATAGCGTTTTCTAGCGAAACGCGCTACAGCTATTCCTTTCTGTTTTATTTTTATTTTTCTTTTGTTTTCTTTACATTTTCTTTTTTATTTATCCTTTTTCTATTTCTTCATTTTAATTTACTTTTCTACTAATTTTTCTATTTGTTTTCTTTTTCATAGCAGTAGCGCTCTACAGCATAAACGCGCTGCTACAAAGTTTTTAGCAGTAACGTGCTTCTGGAAGAACCGATACTACTATTCCTAGCCTACCGGCACCAGCAAGGGAATTATAGTAGTAGCGCTTTTCCGCGCAGACGCGCTACTGCTACAACAATGGTTGTAGCGTGCTTTTGTAACAAGCGCTACTAATAAGTAGCAATAGCGCCATGTTTTGACCAGCGCTACTGCTATACCTCTGTGTATAAGGTTTTCCCTAGTAGTCCCTTCCACAGATTTTCACCTCGGTCATATCGTTGTAGTGCTTAGACGAAGGCATGCGTCGGTAACTTCATCATCACCGTCATCATGCTGTCATGCTGACGAAACTCTCCCTCGGCCTCAACTGGATCAAGAGTACGAGGGACGTCACCGAGCTGAATGTGTGCAGATTGCAGAGGTGCTGTGCGTTCGGTACTTGATCGGTTGGATCGCGAAGACGTTTACTACATCAACCGCGTTACTTAACGCTTCCGCTTTCGGTCTACGAGGGTACGTGGACACACTCTCCCCTCTCGTTTCTATGCATCTCCTAGATAGATCTTGCATGGTCGTAGGAAATTTTTTGAAATACTGCTTCCCCAACAGTGGTATGAGAGCTAGGTCTATGCGTAGATGTTATATGCACGAGTAGAACACAAAGGATTTGTGGGCGTGGGTATATACATATTGCTTGCCGTCACTAGTTGTTTCTTGATTCAGCGGCATTGTTGGATGAAGTGGCCCGGACCGACATTACATGACCACGTTCATGAGACTGGTTCTACCGACGTGCTTTGCACACAAGTGGCTGGCGGGTGTTAGTTTCTCCAACTTTAGTTGAATTGGATTCAATGAACAAGGTTCTTTCTAAAGATCAAAAAGCAATCACTATACCACGTTGTGGTTTTTGATGCGTAGGTAAGAATGGTTCTTGCTAAGCCTGTATCTGCATATGCTAGGCTCGTCAAGTTTAACCCGAGTATTCTGCATGTGCAAAACTGGCTTGCACCCGTTGTATGTGAACGTAGAGATTATCACACCCAATCATCACCTGGTGTCTCAGCACGAAGAACTGTCGCAACGGTGCATACTCAGGGAGAACATTTATACCTTGAAATTTTAGGATCATCTCATATTGCTACCATCGTACTAAGCAAAATAAGGTGCGGAAAAGATAAACATCACATGCAATCAAAATATGTGACATGATATGGCCATCATCAACTTGTGCCTTTGATCTCCATCTCCAAAGTACCGTCATGATCTCCATCGTCACCGCCATGACACCATGATCTCCATCATCTTGATCTTTATCAACGTGTCATCACATGGTCATCTCGCCAACTATTTCTTTTGCAACTATTGCTATCACATAGTGATAAAGTAAAACAATTATATGGCGCTTGCATCTTATGCAATAAAGAGACAACCATAAGGCTCCTGCCAGTTGCCGATAACTTCAACAAAACATGATCATCTCATACCACAATTTATATCTCATCACGTCTTGGCCATATCACATCACAACATGCCCTGCAAAAACAAGTTAGACATCCTCTACTTTGTTGTTGCAAGTTTTATGTGGCTGCTACGGGTTTCTAGCAAGAACCGTTCTTACCTACGCATCAAAACCACAACAATTTTTCGTCAAGTCTGATGTTTTAACCTTCAACAAGGACCGGGCATAGTCAAACTCGATTCAACTAAAGCTGGAGAAACAGACACCCACTAGCCACCTGTGTGCGAAGCACGATGGTAGAACCAGTCTCATGAACACGGTCATGTAATGTCGGTCTGGGCCGCTTCATCCAACAATACCGCCGAATCAAAGTATGACGTGCCAGTAAGAAGTATGACTATTATTGCCCACAACTCTTTGTGTTCTACTCGTGCATATAACATCTACGCATAGACCTGGCTCAGATGCCACTGTTGGGGAACGCAGTATTTCAAAAAATTTCCTACGATCACGCAAGATCTATCTAGGAGATGCATAGCAACGAGAGTAGAGTGTGTGTATGTACCCTCGTAGACCGAAAGCGGAAGCGTTTATTAACGCGGTTGATGTAGTCGAACGTCTTCGCGATTCAACCGATCAAGTACTGAATGCACGGCACCTCCGCGATCTGCACACGTTCAGCTCGGTGAAGTCCCTCGTACTCTTGATCTAGCTAAGGCCGAGGGTGAGTTCCGTTAGCACGACGGCGTGTTGACGGTGACGATGAAGTTATCGACGTAGGGCTTCGCCTAAGCACTACGACAAAATGACCGAGGTGTAAAATTGTGGAGGGGGGCACCGCACACGGCCAAAGATCAACTTGTGTGTCTATGGGGTGCCCCCTCCCACATATATAAAGGGGGGAGGGAGGAGGAGGCCGGCCAAGGGTGGCGCACCCAAGGGGGGGGAGTCCTACTCCAAGTAGGATTCGCCCCCCCCCCTTTCCTACTTCCACAAGGAGAAGGGGGAATGAGAAGAGGGAGAGAAGGAAAGGGGGGCCGACCCCCCCCCCCAACCCTAACCCAATTCAGATTGGGCTTGGGGGGTGCGCGCCTCCACCTGACCGCCTCCTCCTCTCTTCCACTAGGGCCCATGAAGGCCCATTAACACCCCCGGGGGTTCCGGTAACCCCCCGGTACTCCGGAAAATGCCCAAACTTATCCGAAACCTTTCCGGTGTCCAAACATAACTTTCCAATATATCAATCTTTATGTCTCGACCATTTCAAGACTCCTCGTCATGTCCGTGATCTCATCCGATACTCCGAACAATCTTTGGTACATCAAATCACATAACTCATAATAAATCGTCATCGAATGTTAAGCATGTGGACCCTACGGGTTCGAGAAGTATGTAGACATGACCGAGACACATCTGTCGTCAATAACCAATAGTGGAACCTGGATGCTCATATTGGTTCCTACATATTCTACGAAGAACTTTATCGGTCAAACCGCATAACAACATACGTTGTTCCCTTTGTCATCGATATGTTACTTGCCTGAGATTCGATCGTCGGTATCATCATACCTAGTTCAATCTCGTTACCAGCAAGTCTCTTTACTCGTTCCGTAATGCATCATCCTGCAACTAACTCATTAGTCACTTTGCTTGCAAAGCCTATAGTGATGAGAATTACCAAGAGGGCCCAGATACCTCTCCGAAACACGGAGTGACAAATCCTAATCTCGATCTATGCCAACTCAACAAACACCATCGGAGACACCTGTAGAGCATCTTTGTAATCATCCAGTTACGGTGTGACGTTTGATAGCACACAAGGTATTCCTCTGGTATTCGGGAGTTGCATAATCTCATAGTCATAGGAACATGTATAAGTCATGAAGAAAGCAATAGCAATAAAACTGAACTATCAATATGCTAAGCTAACGGATGGGTCTTGTCCATCACATCATTCTCCTAATGATGTGATCTCGTTCATCAAATGACAATACATGTCTATGGTTAGGAAACTTAACCATCTTTGATTAACGAGCTAGTCAAGTAGAGGCATACTAGGGACACTTTGTTTTGTCTACGTATTCACACATGTATCAAGTTTTCGGTTAATACAATTCTAGCATGAATAATAAACATTTATCATGATATAAGAAAATATAAATAACAACTTTATTATTGCCTCTAGGGCATATTTCCTTCAGCTCCATGGACGCGTGGTCTCGATCCCGGTGACTAGGACCATCTCCATCCATGCCGTCGTGCCAGAACGTTCCCCTTGATGCGATGAATCCATTCAGGTAAGAAGGAACGCATTCCGTCAACCACAACGAAGAATTCTGCATGTCTGTGTACACTGTCCATCAAGTTCGTCACACCGTTCCGTCCAACTCGGTGATCCTCTATCCAATTCCTCATGCACACCTTCTCAACATCACTCGTAGTATCTCATAGGCATCATGTTTCAACCTATCTGTCTCGTTTTTCGCACTTGTCCAAAACATATTTCGATTTGATGGCATCGGCTTATCTTTATATTTTTGGTCTGTCAGATAATCTTGTGGTCAACATATGAAATGTTTCTTGTGGCTGTAGTAACCATGTTGTGGAGTTAGATGGATAGTTTGATCTTGCAAGCGATACAATATATATTTCCGTACTCATTCTGGCGGTAGAATACAAGGGACTTTCTAGTTCGATGATCTTTTTGTAGTATGATATTTCCATATGTTCGTGTTATGCCTCTCATTATTTTTGGTGTGACATGTGAGTTGTTAGATTATTTTGTTTATGAATTAGAGTTATTTAGAATAAGTTTTGCATATTGTTTCGAGTGGACAATTTGTTTTATTGTCTATAGTCCACTTTTATGCATGTGTAGAATATTTGGTGAACTTTTTGTTAGAATGTCATTTTCATTGTTTTTGTTTTTGATATATGGCTAGGAGCCGCTCCTAATTATTTCATAGTATTATGAGTAAGATACGATTCATTAGATTTATTTTACTCTTGTTTAAATTGTTAAAATAGTTATACGTATTTCCTTCGGAGCGGTAATTTGTGTTACCCCATATATTTCTTTTTGTGCTTGTGTTCTAATTTTTTAGAACTATTGCCATGCGTAGAAATCTCCATGTTTAATCTATAGGATTTGTTTGATGTCTATAGATATACAATAGTTGTTGCGTGAATTATTGATTTGTGTCTCATTTATAATTATATTAGCATTTCTTGTATGATTGTTTATATCCATGTAGTAGTATGATATCTATTGGTAGCAATTTCTGAGATATTTAGACTTATGGTGAATTACTCTAAGTTTTGTTTGTTTCATTTAATTATGGAATATTCCATGTTTTTATTATTTTAGTTTTTGCTTAGTATGGATATATCTTAGATATGGTTCACATGTTCATTTCCATCCATGTCACATGTTGTTTTATTGGTTCGAAATCATTGTCATGTCTACGATGGATGTTTATATACTGTTTGTACATGTTGTTGCATAGTTCCTTTATGCTAGAAGTTAAATGAAATGCTTTCTTGTTTGCGAACAAATCCATTATGGTTCTTTGTAGCATAACATATTTTTTGCTAGTTGATCCTCTTGTTTTGTAGATGTTTGTTACCCATTATTATATGGTTGGATGCTTTTATGTCATGGTTATATATGTGTTCCTTTGTAGATTTATTTCTTCTGGCATAGAAGTTAGTTTATTAGATCTTTATAATTATTTGATGTGTTTTGTTTATCTAGGACAATACCATGCCATGCTAGCCTTGCTCAAACTTGAATGCATGTTTTATTGTATGATTCCCATGTGTTATAGAATTGCTAGTGTGTATTATATGATCACACTTGTGGTTTGCCTTTGCCTGGTAGATATACATGTTAGTAGTTCATTGATCTTATATTTACTTAAGTAGAATCCCTACTTGCCTGATCAATGACATATCATGATGTTGTGTTTGGATTACTATACTGCATGGTGTGTGTTTGTGTGTGTACCAATTCATGTTATAGATCATGCCTAGTCTAGTGTCCTATGTTCGTGCAAGTGTAAGTTGTACTAGACAGGAAATGCATGTTTTTTCCATTATTCATGCTTTGGTAATTCACTGCTTGATGTCATGGCCTACATGTTTACTTGCTTAGTACGATTTATCTCTTATGCTTATAAGTCGCAACTAGCATGATATTGTTGTGTGCTACTGGTATGCTTAATGTTTGGTTAGCTGATATCAACTGGGTTATGTTGTTATTATGAGTGTATTGTATTGGTAGCACAGTGTGTACCTTATGCATTGATCTTCCATGCTTATTGGTATATCTAGTTGTTGCACTGTTATATGACTAGACTTCATTATATTTTGATGTGTTATATTATTCCTAGACATCTTTCATGCAAGTTATATTTCATGTCTTATTATGTTCCGTGTATTATACTTACCTAGTTTAGTTGTTCCTTATAGATGTTTAACTTCATCACATGTTAGCATTATGAGTGCTTTATACTTGTTGTGATAGTTCATCTCATGTTTAGGATAATTGCCCATTCTTTTGTTCCATGTGTTGTATATGTTTGGATACTATTGACCATTATAAATATTTAGATCCTATCTAAATATTTATTTGTGGTTAACTCTTACCTTTTCATTCAGGTTGTGATCGTGTAGTTAAATGTGTAGGATGGTTCCATTTCATATGTTGTGTTTGTTATATTTATACTTGTTTCATGTAGAGTTAGCCAAGATGTGTAGTGGACACTACTACTGGTTAGTCGCATAGTTCATACTAGAATGTTAGTCTTGATCGCCAAGCCTTCTTTAGCTGGGTCAACCTAACCATGTCATTTCGTTGAATCATCTTCGTCACCCTCCCGGTCATGCTACCTCATTTCGAATCTACATCTTGATCAATATCTTGCTATCCATCCACTCTTAATTTGTTTTGGATGTTATTTGGATTTACTATTGCTTTGGTATTTATTATTTGTCTTTTTTTATCGTTACGACGAGTAGGGAGTGACGATGATGTTGGACATGGACAGAAACATGTTACCTAAGAAGGACTCAACAACGAAGGCATGCCTCCTTCTTTGATCATACTTATTATCCTATGTTTACAAAATTGCATTGTGTTTTATGGTTACTATATGCATGCTTTTTATTCTTGTAGCTAGCGTGTCGATTGATACATTACCTTGATCTGCTTGTCGCCTATTCACTTGACACCTAAGTAGAATTATAGTATTCTGATAGAGTATAAATGCTTAGCCATGCTTATCACCCTACATGTGCTTTGTTGAATGACCTTTGGGTCATTGACACTTGAAACTTATCGCTGAGCTAGGCCAGTTGGCCCTTGTTGATCTCCTCTACTCTCTTCTACTCTAGGTGAAACTTACCAGGTTGAAGGGGGCAATCAGTCATCCGTGCCACATGAGGCCTAATAAGTCTTGGATTTGAAGATTGTGTAAATAGTACAACCACATGCTATATGGGCACTGGCTTGGTTAAGTAAGCTAGTCAGCCTTAGGTGTCGATGTTGCCGTACCGCAGATGGGATAGCTGCCCCACGGGGAGTATCCTCGGCATAGATGGGGGACCGGTTTGAGGACGTACTCTCAGTTCCATGCGCCAGACCCAGTGGGCATGTCACATCTTTGGGGGATCTAGTCCAAAGACCTCATCACAATCTCCCTGTCGATATACCAAATGGTGTACTATACCAGCGGCCACTGGTGGCATCAAGACGGGATTGTGTCATGTTGGTAAAGTGTACGACCTCTGCAGAGTGTAAAACTATTCGAATAGCCGTGTCCATGGTCATGGACAACACATGAATCTTTCTTGATATACATGACATGTCTTTCTTATTCCCTCTTTAAACTATTCTTGGAACCTATGAAGAGTGTGAGTTGATCGAGGATCCTCACTTTGATGAAAGTTATTCTGGAGATAAAACAAGTTTTCATCCAAAACTACTTTTATCCAGCTACTTTGTTTCAAACAAAATTAGCTTTTATGCAAATGAGCCATCCTGCCTTCCGTTGAAGCCACATGTAGCTAGTAGGTCCTCATCGAGGGAGGCATGTTGAGTACGTAATGTACTCATGGCAATAATTTTGTTGACAATAAAGTTTCATGAAGACGAAGGTGGTGACTGCGACAACTATGACGATCCGTAGGAGTGAGGTCACGTGGACTAAATCGTCTGCCTGTGGCTGAGATGGAGTCGCTACGCATTATACTTTCCGATGTTTTCTGGTTGTAATAAATGTCACACGACATTTCTCTAGGTATGTCTTGTGGCAAGATATATTTAAAATTGTAATACTTTTACGTATTGTGTAATGATACCATTTCACTTTGTTGTCAACAATGATCCCGGGGTTGAAAAATATACATACGAGGGTCTGGAAGTTAATTCCGAGTTCTCACATCATGTTTGGATTTGAAGGTTTGTTCCCAACTGCATAGGATTTGCCATCTACTGCACCAGCAAATACACACCCAATTGAGTAGAGGAAGAGGCAGGGGAAGAATACTCGGTAGTTGCAAGCAAATTCTAGAAGCTAGCCACCTGTACAAGCGAGAAAATGTTCACCTTTGTTTGTATATGGCAATAACAATGAGGACCCGATGGAGAATCCTAGTTACAGATAATGAGTATTTTTTATGTTAACGAGTCGCCATTGTTCCTTTTTTCATGTGGTTATGCAAAGTGTTCTGAAACTAACTTTGATTGCAAATTCTCATGCATGAGTCTTCTCAATCTCATTATCTCTTTGTTACTCCCTCAGTCCTATAATATATTGTTTGTAATAACAACATATTATAACCAATGTATTCATATATTGTTATTATAACCAATGTATTCATATAATGTTTGTAATAACATCTGATATCATGGTGTAGAGGGAGTACATAACTACATATTACAATATATTTCATATAATTTAAAATTGTACATACATATGGCATATATTTTTAATATTACCCAAGACATATTTTTATGTTGTGCTAGAAATATTCTGATTCTGCATTAATTATTCCAGTTGGCAATTCCGTTGTGATAGAAAGTGATATATGTTTTTTATGTACTGAAGTTTACTAAGAATTTTTAACCTCCATTTATCTTAACATGGTATTCTTTTATTGTGTGTGTGAAACTTGACATGATATTCTAACTTTGATAAATTACAGTTTCCTATTTGCATAGGATTAGTATCAATTGCAAGAAAAGTTTTGTAAAAGGAATGCCTATTGCCTGCAATATGGTATTGTTTAGCTGAAACCGTTATTTTACTTCTTCACCGCCCAATTTATCTTTCTATTGGACAACTTTCCTGCCAGGTCTCACAAGCAACAATATAATTTGTAATTAAATTCAATTTATGTCCACTATTTTAGAGCTATATGATTTCCGAATGTCAGTTTTCCTTCCCTTTCTTTAGCTTTTATTCTTTTGATGTATCTATTTTTAATAACCAAATGTCCCGCAACAACGTGCGAGGTTTTCTCTAGTTCTAGAAAATGCTTGGCCCTATATTTGAAAAAATAATCATCATGTATTTAAAAAAAAATCAATGTGTGTTAAAAAATGTTCCCGCGTATACAATAAAATATATAGTGTGTATTATAAAAAGGTGGACATGTATTTGTAAAAAAAATACAACTATATAAGGGTACTGGGTTCGGAACGAGTTGTGTTCCAAGAGTGGACATGCAACTATGTGAGACATGAGTTGCATGTTCGGTTTGGACATTGAACTGAGTAGTGTGGGTTTACATGTTTGGTTTGGACATGCAACATGGTCGGTGGGTTTACATGTAGGGGTTGGACATGGAACTAGATAGGGGTCAGGGAAAGTTGCGTGCTAAAAAACAAAGCACGAGTCTAGTTGCGAGTCAAAAGGTGGGCATGCAAGTGGGAGAACTACGAGCTGAGTTGCGAGTTGAGTATGGACTTACAACTTGGAAAACTACAAACTATGAGACTAGTTGTGAGTCAAGGGTTGACTTGCAATCAGGATAAAAACAAAACTACGGTTCTAGTTGTGAGTCAATGATGGACTTGCAACTAGGATGAAATAAAAAACACAGGCTCGGTTGAGAGTCAAGGGTGGGCTTGCATCTGGGATAAAAAAAACTATGTGCCTAGTTGCAAGTCGATGGTGGACTTGCAACTGAGACATGTATATAAAACAATGATACGAGTTTCAAGTTGAGGGTTGACTTGCAACTGAGATGAAAAACAAAACATATCGCATTTGGGAACCGAGGGTGGACTTGCAACTGAGACGATAATAAACTATGGGTCCAATTGCGAGTCTAGGGTGGGCTTGCAACTGGAACAACAACAAACTATGGTCCCAATTGCGAGTCGAGGATGGACTTGCAATTAAGACAACTATGAACCAATGAGCCTAGTTGCGAGTTAAGGGTTTACTTGCAAATGGGACTATATAAACTATGACCCCAGTTGCGAGTCAAGGATGGACATGCAACTAGGATGAAAAACAAAAACACAAGCCTAGTTGCGAGTTGAGGGTGGGCTTGCAACCGGGAGAAATATGAGCCCAATTGTGAGTCGAGCATGGACTTGCGACTAGGACAACTATGAAACTATGAGCCCATTTGTGAGTCAAGGGTCAAGTTGCAAATGTGATGAAACAAAATACAGTCTCAGTTGTGAGTCAATGGTGGACTTGCAACTGAGATGAAAGACAAAATGCATGCCCAGCTGTGAGTCAAAGGTGGGCTTGCAACTAGTATAAAACAAAGTACGAGCCTAGTTGTGAGTCGAGGGTGGACTTCTAACCGAGACAACTTGCTACTTCTTGAGCTTGCGTTGTTTTTTCCCTTTAAGAGGAAAGGGTGATGCAGCAAAGTAGAGATGAGTATTTCCCTCAGTTAGATAACCAAGGTATCAATCCAGTAGGAGACAACACACAAATCACCAATACCTGCACAAAAAATCAAACAACTTGCACCCAACTCGATAAAGGGATTGTCAATCCCTTCACGGTCACTTGCAAAAGGTGAGATTTGATAGAGATAGATAAAACTAAACAAAAGATAAAGTAAATATTTTTGATTTTTTTGGTTTATAGACCGGAAAGTAAAAGATTGCAAAATAGTAGACTGTAAACTAATGCGATGGAAAATAGTAGATCGGAAACTTATATGATGGAAATAGTAGATTGGAAACTTATATGATGGAAAATAGACATGTGGGCCATAGGTTTCACTAGAGGCTTCTCTCAAGATAGAAATAATACAGTGGGTGAACAAATTACTATCGAGCAATTGATAGAAAAGCGCAAAGTTATGACGATATCTAAGGCAATGTTTATGAAATATAGGCATCACATCCATGTCAAGTAGACCGGAACGATTCTGCATCTACTGCTATTACTCCACACATCGACCGACTCCTGCCTGCATCCAGAGTATTAAGTTCATGAAGAACAGAGTAACACATTAAGTGAGATGACATGATGTAGAGGAATAAACTCAAGCAATATGATGTAAACCCCATCTTTTTGTCCTTGATGGCAACAATACAATATGTGCCTTGCTGCCCCTACTGTCACTGGGAAAGGACACTGCAAGATTGAACCCAAAGCTAAGAACTTCTCCCATTGCAAGAAAAACTAATCTAGTTGGCCAAACCAAACCGATTGTTTGAAGAGAATTACAAAGATATCAAGTCATGCATAAAAGAATTCAGAGAAGATTCAAATAATATTCATAGATAAGCTGATCATAAATCCACAATTCATCAGATCTCGACAAACACACCACAAAAGAATATTACATTAGATAGATCTCCAAGGACATCGAGGAGAACATGGTATTGAGAATCAAAGAGAGAGAAGAAGCCATCTAGCTACTAGCCATGGACCCATGGGTCTGAGGTAAACTACTCGCGCTTCATCGAAAGGGCAACAGAGTTGATGTAGAAGCCCTCCGTGATAGAATCCCCCTCCGGCAGGATGCCGGAAAAGGCCCCAAGATGGGATCTCACGGGAACAGAAGGTTGCAGCGGTGGAAAAGTGTTTTCGTGGATGCTTCTGGTAGTTTGGGAATATATGTGAATATATAGGAGGAAGATCTAGGTCAGGGGGTCACTGAGGGGCCAACAAGGTAGGGGGCGCGCCCTCCACCCATGTGGCCGCCTCGTGGCTCTTCTGACTTGCACTCCAAGTCTCCTGGGTGTCTTCTGGTCCAAGGAAAATCATCGCGGAGGTTTTATTCCGTTTGGTATTCCTTTTTTGCGAAGCTCAAAAACAAGAAAAAAAACAGAAACTGGCACTGGGCTCTAGGTTAATAGGTTAGTCCCAAAAATAATATAAAATAGCATATTAATGCATATAAAACATACAAAACAGATAATAAATAGCATGGAACAATAAAAAAAATTATACATACGTTGGAGACGTATCACAACTATATAAAACTATGATACGAGTTGTGAGTTGAGCGAGCACTTGCTACTGAGATGAAAAAAAGAACACATCCCAGTTGTGAGTCGAGAGTGGACTTGCAACCAAGACAACAACAAACTATGGACCCAGTTGTGAGTCAAGGGTGGACTTGCAACTGGGAAAACAACAAACTATGGGCCTAGTTGCGAGTCGAGGCTGGACTTGCAACTGGGAGAACAATAAACTATGATCCTAGTTGCGAGTCAAGGATGGACTTGCAATTAAGACAGCTAAGAAACAATGGGCCCAGTTGTGAGTCAAGGGTCGACTCGCAATTGGGATGAAACAAACTATAGTCTAAGATACGAGTTAAGAGTGGACTTGCAACTGGCTTGAAAAAACAAAAACATAAGCCTAGTTGCAAGTCAAGGGTGGGCTTGCAACTGGGAGAATTATGAGCCCAGTTGCGAGTCAAAGGTGGCCTTGCAACTGGGACACAACTACCAAAGTATGAGCCCAATTGCGAGTCAAGAGTCGACTTGCAACTGGGATGAAATAAATTAGAGTCCCACTTGCGAGTCAGTGGTGGACTTGCAGCTGGGATGAAATAGAAAACACATGCCCAGTTGCGAGTCAAGGGTGGGCTTGCACCTGCGATAAAACAAACTACGGGCCTAGTTGCGAGTCAAGGGTGGACTTGTAACTAAGACAACTATAAAGAACTATGGTACGAGTTGCAAGTCGAGGGTGGACTTTCAACTGGGACAACTACAAATTATGAGTCCAATTGCAAGTCAATAGTGGACTTGCAACTAGGATTAAAAATACCATAGGCCCACTTGCGAGTTAATGGCGAGCTTGCAATTGGGATGAAAGAAACTACATGCCCGGTTGTGAGTCAAAGATGAAGCAAAGGCCTTCTCATTTTCCTACCTCTCTTGAAATCCTAACGCAGTGTCCTTCCTGATAAGAATATAAAATTAAACTACACGGCAACTAGATGGGGACTTGCAACTAAGACCAGAACCAAAAGTAGTAACCCAGTTTGCGAGTGGAGGGTGGACTTGCAACTGGATTGGAAACAAATAGAAGGCAAGATGCGGGTCAAGGGATGGGCTTGCAAGTGGTAAGACAACAACACCTATGGGCCTGGTTGCGAGTCAAGGAGGGACTTGCAACTGGGACAAGAACAAAAGTACGGCCCAGTTGCGAGTGCAGGATGTTCTTACAACTAGGTTGGAAAAACTACTATGGGCCAAGTTATGAGTCGAGGGGTGGGCTTGCAACCAGGATGACAACAACACCTCTCGGCCTAGTAGCGAGTGAACGCAGAACTTGCATCTGGGTTGGAGACAACTACATGCCAAGTTGCGAGCCAAGGGTGGGCAAAAATGAAGCCAAGTATGCCAACAAAAAAGGAAGCGCGGCAAAACAAAAAATAACGAGGTGGGAGATCGAGTGCTTGCAAGAAAATTATAGAAATTTAACTGAATGGTGAGAAACTTAGATGAGACATCATTTCGTTAATTAAAAAGGTGTTCACAAACTTAAAAAGTATTTCCAAATTTTATAAAAATATTCACAAAAAAATTCAAACATTTGCAAGAAAAGGAAAAGATGAAAGTGAAAGAAAGAAATAAAATAAAATAAAAAATAGACACAAATAAAAAATCAAAAGAAATAACGGATAGAGATAATAGAGAAAAGAAAGAAAAACTAAAAAGAACAAAAAAGGATTTGAAATAGTATTTGCAAACAGAAACACATTAAAAACATATAGGAAAGACTCAAAACAAAATGAAAAACAAAAATAGGGTCACGATTGAAACACCCAATTTTATTTGTATGATGCAAAATTACTGTGTCACAACTGAAACACACACGAAAAAGGGGCCTGCTTAAAATACAACCTGTCCACGACTAGAAATGTACCTCATATTCAAGGTTTTGAATATATAGTATTTTGTCTCAATCAAGAAAAACTAGATGCAAAACAAGAATAAAAAATCACATGGACAACACGGACAAAATACCGAACAACACTTCGCGTACATGCCCCGAGGCAAAGAGAGAAGACGTGATACGTCTCCAACGTATCTATATTTTTTATTGTTCCATGCTATATTATATTCTGTTTTGAACATTATTGGGCTTTATTATACACTTTTATATTATTTTTTGGACTAACCTATTAACCGGAGGCCCAGCCCAGAATTGATGAATATTTTTTGCCTATTTTAGGGTTTCGCAGAAAAAGAATATCAAACGGAGTCCAAACGGAATGAAACCTTCGGGAACGTGATTTTCGGAACGAACATGATCCAGATGACTTGGACCCTATGTCAAGACATCAACCAGGAGGCCATGAGGTAGGGGGCGCGCCTATCCCCCTGGGTGCGCCCTCCACCCTCGTGGGCCCCCTGTTGCTCCACCGATGTACTCCTTCCTCCTATATATACCTACGTACCCCCAAACTACCAGATACGGAGCCAAAACCCTAATTCCACCGCTGTAACTTTCTGTATCCACGAGAACCTATCTTGGAGCCTGTTCCGGAGCTCTACCGGAGGGGGCATCGATCACGGAGGGCTTCTACATCAACACCATAGCCCTTCCAATGAAGTGTGAGTAGTTTACTTCAAACCTTTGGGTCCATAGTTATTAGCTAGATGGCTTCTTCTCTCTTTTTGGATCTCAATACAAAGTTCTCCCCCTCTCTTGTGGAGATCTATTCGATGTAATCTTTTTTTGCGGTGTGTTTGTTGAGATCGATGAATTGTGGGTTTATGATCAAGTTTATCTATGAACAATATTTGAATCTTCTCTGAATTCTTTTATGTATGATTGGTTATCTTTGCAAGTCTCTTCAAATTATCAGTTTGGTTTGGCCTACTATATTGATCTTTCTTGCAATGGGAGAAGTGCTTAGCTTTGGGTTCAATCTTGCGGTGTCCTTTCCCAGTGATAGTAGGGGCAGCAAGGCACGTATTGTATTGTTGACATCGAGGATAACAAGATGGGGTTTACATCATATTGCATGAGTTTATCCCTCTATATCATGTCCTCTTGCTTAAAGCGTTACTCTGTTCTCTTGAACTTAATACTCTAGATGCATGCTGGATAGCGGTCGATGTGTGGAGTAATAGTAGTAGATGCAGGCAGGAGTCAGCCTAGTTGTCTCGGACGTGATGCCTATATACATGATCATACCTAGATATTCTCATAACTATGCTCAATTCTGTCAATTGCTCAACAGTAATTTGTTCACCCACCGTAAATACTTATGCTATCAAGAGAAGCCACTAGTGAAACCTATGGCCCCCGGGTCTATCTTCCATCATATTAATCTTCCAATACTTAGTTATTTCCTTTGCCATTTATTTTACTTTGCATCTTTATCATAACAATACAAAAAATATTATCTTATCATATCTATCAGATCTCACTCTCGTAAGTGACCGTGTAGGGATTGACAACCCCTTATCGCGTTGGTTGTGAGGATTTGTTTGTTTGTGTAGGTGCGAGGGACTTGTGTGTGGCCTCCTACTATATTGATACCTTGGTTCTCAAAAACTGAGGGAAATACTTATGCTACTTTGCTGCACCACCCTTTCCTCTTCAAGGGAAAACCAACGCAAGTGCTCAAGAGGCAGCAAGAAGGATTTCTGGCGCCGTTGCCGGGGAGGTCTACGCAAAAGTCAACACACCAAGTACCCATCACAAACCCTTATCTCCCGCATTACATTATTTGCCATTTGCCTCTCGTTTTCCTCTCCCCCACTTCACCATTGCCGTTTTATTCGCCCTCTATCTCTCTATCGTCTCTCTCTTTCTCTTTTTGCCTCTTTTTGCCCCTTGCACTTTCTGCCGTTATGTCTGAAATTGGGGAAATTATTGTCGATATGGACAATAATAATATCATGAAAAATTCTAATGCTCCTGCTGAAGAACCTCCTATCTTACACACACAAAAAATCCGTATTGGTAGTGGTAATATTATTGGAAAAGGAGTTATCCAAGATTTCTTTACTTGTGCCGGTGCTTTGCCCTCTATGGGTAGTTCTATCCTCCATAGAACTAGTAGTCTTGCGGATGCTATCGTCTTTCTTATAGTTGAACTTGAAAGGCAATTTATGCACATGCACCCTTGCATACAAAGGATATTCCTAGAATTTTCTAATATTGAGCATTCTTCTGTTAAGCGTGCCGCTACTATCTTTTTGGCTCATGAATTCAGATTTATAATAAAAGAGGCCAAATAAATCGTTGCGCATTATAGGGTGGACACTGGCCGTCCTCCCATAGAAACTATCCTATTTGATCAAGAGGAAATAATGCGTTTTCAATCTCTAGATTATGTTGCTTTTAATGAAAACCTTAGAAAAAAGGTTCCTACCAATGTTCTAGTTGATAGACTTTATAAACTTAATAATGATCTTGCTATTCGAAATAATGAGCTAGGATATTGTCTTGAGTATAGGCTCACAAAGTTCTGTCAAAAGAATGCTTATAATGATGAATTGGTTGTGCAATACGAAGGGCCGAAGGAGGAACCTATACCTCCTAAAGTTGATCTTGGGGACTTTTGTCCCATTAAATTTAGCCCTTTTGATTACTTTTGCTTTCCTCAAATAAAACTTGCTGCTGAATGTAGAGAATACGAAATGAGTTTTAATCATCTATCCTATTATTATGGCAGTACCTAGATCTATCCTTGCTTTTTATGCCTAGCTAGGGGCGTTAAACGATAGCGCTTGTTGGGAGGCAACCCAATTTTATTTTTATTCCTTGCTTTTTGCTCCTGTTTAGTAATAAATAATTTATCTAGCCGCTTTTTTGGTTGTGTTTTTTGTGTTCAATTAGTGTTTGTGCCAAGTAGAACCGTTGGGAAGACTTGGGGAAAGTCTTGTTAATCTTGCTGTAAAAAACAGAAACTTTAGGACTCACGAGAACAGATGCCATTTTTATTTGGAAAGTGATATTTAGTTAATTATTTTTGAAGATGATTAATAGATAAATTCCTCATGTCCAGCAATTTATTTTAGAATTTTTGGGGTTCCAGATCTTGCTTTAGCTACAAATTACTACAGACTGTTCTGTTTTTGACAGATTCTGTTTTTCGTGTGTTGTTTGCTTATTTTGATGAATCTATGGCTAGTAAAATAGTTTATAAACCATATAGAAATTGTAATAAAGTAGGTTTAACACCAATATAAATAAATAATGAGTTCATTACAGTACCTTGAAGTGGTGTTTTCTTTTCTTTCGCTAACGGAGCTCACGAGATTTTCTACTTTAAGTTTTGTGTTGTGAAGTTTTCAAGTTTTGGGTGAAAGATTTGATGGATTATGGAACAAGGAGTGGCAAGAGACTAAGCTTTGGGATTCCCATGGAACCCCAAGATAATATAAGGACACCTAAAAGCCAAAGCTTGGGGATGCCCTGGAAGGCATCCCCTCTTTCGTCTACTTCCATCGGTAACTTTACTTGGAGCTATATTTTTATTCACCACATGATATGTGTTTTGCTTGGAGCGTCTTGTATGATTTGAGTATTTGCTTTTTAGTTTACCACAATCATCCTTTCTGTACACACCTTTTGAGAGAGACACTCATGATTCGGAAGTTATTAGAATACTCTATGTGCTTCACTTATGTCTTTTGAGTTATATAGTTTTTGCTCTAGTACTTCACTTATATCTTTTAGAGCACGGTGGTGGTTTTGTTTTATAGAAACTATTATTATCTCATGCTTCACTTAGATTATTTTGAGAGTTTTAAATAGTATGGTAATTTACTTAAATAATCCTAATATGCTAGGTATTCAAGACTAGTAAAAACTTTCTTATGAGTGTGTTGAATACTAAGAGAAGTTTGATGCTTGATGATTGTTTTGAGACATGGAGATAGTGATATCAAAGTTGTGCTAGTTGAGTAGTTGTGAATTTTGAAAATACTTGTGTTGAAATTTGCAAGTCCCGTAGCATGCACGTATGGTAAACGTTATGTAACAAATTTGAAACATGAGGTGTTCTTTGATTGTCCTCCTTATGAGTGGCGGTCGGGGACGAGCAATGGTCTTTTCCTACCAATCTATCCCCCTAGAGCATGCGCGTAGTGCTTGGTTTTTGATGACTTGTAGATTTTTGCAATAAGTATGTGAGTTCTTTATGACTAATGTTGAGTCCATGGATTATACGCACTCTCACCTTTCCATCATTGCTAGCCTCTTCGGTACCATGCATTGCCCTTTCTCACATTGAGAGTTGGTGCAAACTTTGCCGGTGCATCCAAACCCTGTGATATGATACGCTCTTTCACACATAAAACTCCTTGTATCTTCCTCAAAACAGCCACCATACCTACCTATTATGGCATTCCCATAGCCATTCCGAGATATATTGCGATGCAACTTTCCACCGTTCCGTTTATCATGACACGTCCATCATTGTCATATTGCTTTGCATGATCATGTAGTTGACATAGTATTTGTGGCAAAGCCACCATTCGTAATCCTTTCATACATGTCACTCTTGGTTCATTGCATATCCCGGTACACCGCTGGAGGCATTCATATAGAGTCATACTTTGTTCTAGTATCGAATTGTAATCATTGAGTTGTAAATAAATAGAAGTGTGATGACCATCATTTTCTAGAGCATTGTCCCAAGTGAGGAAAAATAAAAAATAAAAAAGGAGAGAAAGGCCATAAAAAAGAGAAGGCCCCAAAAAATGAGAGAAAAAGAGAGAAGGGACAATGTTACTATCCTTTTTACCACACTTGTGCTTCAAAGTAGCACCATAATTTTCATGATAGAGTCTTTTGTTTTGTCACTTTCATATACTAGTGGGAACTTTTCGTTATAGAACTTGGCTTGTATATTTCAATAATGGGCTTCCTCAAATGCCCTAGGTCTTCGTGAGCAAGCAAGTTGGATGCACACCCACTTAGTTTCTTTTGTTGAGCTTTCATATATTTATAGCTCTAGTGCATCCGTTTCATGGCAATCCCTACTCCTTGCATTAACATCAATTGATGGGCATCTCCATAGCTCATTGATTAGCCTCTTTGATGTGAGACTATCTCCTTTTTTGTCTTCTCCACATAACCCCCATCATTATATTCTATTCCACCCATAGTGTTATATCCATGGCTCATGCTCATGTATTGCGTGAAGGTTGAAAAAAGTTTGAGATTACTAAAGTATGAAACAATTGCTTGGCTTGTCATCGGGGTTGTGCAAGATGAGAGCATTCTTGTGTGACGAAAATGGATCATGACTAAACTATACGATTTTGTAGGGATGAACTTTCTTTGGCCATGTTATTTTGAGAGGACATAATTGCTTAGTTAGTATGCTTGAAGTATTATTATTTTTATGTCAATATTGAACTTTTATCTTGAATCTTTCAGATCTAAATATTCATACCACAATTAAGAAGAATTACATTGAAATTGTGCCAAGTAGCATTCCACATCAAAAATTCTGTTTTTATCATTTACCTACTCGAGGACGAGCAGGAATTAAGCTTGGGGGTGCTTGATACGTCTCCAACGTATCTATAATTTTTGATTGTTCCATGCTATATTATATTCTGTTTTGGACATTATTGGGCTTTATTATACACTTTTATATTATTTTTGGGACTAACCTATTAACCGGAGGCCCAGCCCAGAATTGTTGTTTTTTGCCTATTTTAGGGTTTCGCAGAAAAAGAATATCAAACGGAGTCCAAACGGAATGAAACCTTCGGGAACGTGATTTTCGGAACGAACATGATCCAGAGGACTTGGACCCTACATCAAGACATCAACCAGGAGGCCACGAGGTAGGGGGCGCGCCTACCCCCCTAGGCACGCCCTCCACCCTCGTGGGCCCTCTGTTGCTCCAGCGACGTACTCCTTCCTCCTATATATACCTACGTACCCCCAAACTACCAGATACAGAGCCAAAACCCTAATTCCACCACCGTAAATTTCTGTATCCACGAGATCCCATCTTGGGGCATGTTCCGGAGCTCCATCGGAGGGGGCATCGATCACAGAGAGCTTCTACATCAACACCATGGCCCTTCCGATGAAGTGTGAGTAGTTTACTTCAGACCTTCGGATCCATAGTTATTAGCTAGATGGCTTATTCTCTCTTTTTGGATCTCAATACAAAGTTCTCCCCCTCTCTTGTGGAGATCTATTCGATGTAATCTTCTTTTGCGGTGTATTTGTTGAGATCGATGAATTGTGGGTTTATGATCAAGTTTATCTATGAACAATATTTGAATCTTCTCTGAATTTTTTGATGTATGATTGGTTATCTTTGCAAGTCTCTTCGAATTATCAGTTTGGTTTGTCCTACTAGATTGATCTTTCTTGCAATGGGAGAAGTGCTTAGCTTTGGGTTCAATCTTGCGGTGTCCTTTCCCAGTGATAGTAGGGGCAGCAAGGCACGTATTGTATTGTTGCCATCGAGGATAATAAGATGGGGTTTACATCATATTGCATGAGTTTATCCCTCTACATCATGTCATCTTGCTTAAAGTGTTACTCTGTTCTCTTGAACTTAATACTCTAGATGCATGATGGATAGTGGTCGATGAGTGGAGTAATAGTAGTAGATGCAGGCAGGAGTCGGTCTACTTGTCTCGGACGTGATGCCTATATACATGATCATACCTAGATATTCTCATAACTATGCTCAGTTCTGTCAATTGCTCAATAGTAATTTGTTCACCCACCGTAAATACTTATGCTCTCGAGAGAAGCCACTAGTGAAACCTATGGCCCCCGGGTCTATCTTCCATCATATTAATCTTCCAATACTTAGTTATTTCCTTTACCATTTATTTTACTTTGTGTCTTTATCATAAAAATACCAAAAATATTATCTTATCATATCTATCAGATCTCACTCTCGTAAGTGACCGTGTAGGGATTAACAACCCCTTATCGCGTTGGTTGCGAGGATTTATTTGTTTGTACAGGTGCGAGGGACTTGTGCGTGGCCTCCTACTGGATTGATACCTTGGTTCTCAAAAACTGAGGGAAATACTTATGCTACTTTGTTGCACCACCCTATCCTCTTCATGGGAAAACCAACGCAAGTGCTCAAGAGGTAGCAAGACGCGGCGCGTCGATCGTTGTGGATGCGATGGACGAAGAGTGAGCGAACAAGCCTACTGTTCACACACGAACACGTCACCGTGTACCTCCAACGCCGAGGGTGATGCACCGCAGCTCACGTCGAAGGAGACCCGTCCGGAATCGCGGTACGCAAGCAATCCGGCGGGTGCTTTTCAGGACCCGAAACCCCACGCGCCCGTGAGGGACCCCGTCTGGACGTGCGGCGGCTATGGGCTGCCCTAGGTTGGTTCGCCTGCCCCTAGAGCCTCGATGATCGCTGCCCTTCAACACTAAGAAAGAACGAAGAACGAGAGAGAAAGAACAAGGGAGGAATGTAAAACTAGGGTAAAAAGTAGATGTGTTTTGCGATTGTGTGTTATTGTTCAATCGGCCTTCACCCCTTGGGTATATAAGAGGCGGCTGGACTTCCCGTGCAAGGAAAAGGTTTGGATTCACATCCAAAACCCTAGTCAATTTCGGATTGGTTTTGTCCGAACTTTCCAAAATTGTTCGGTTTAAACTTACTGCACCTTGCGGGTCTTTTTTGTGGTGGTAAACGACCTCGGATGAAAACGAGCCCAAAAGCAATCTTGACCGTTTCAACGAGGCGAACAACTTTCATGTCGAACGTTTTTTGATCCGAGGTCATCTTTATGGCCAAATTGCTCGCGCAAAATAGCTAAATATTCACGCAGCTCATTAGACATACACACACATGTGTCTGGTTCCGGGCGTCATATTTTGCCCATTGGAGGGTCGCGCTGTACGGGCTCTAACTTTTGCATACGACCTCGGATTGGGACGATATTTATATTAAAATCGATCGTTTCGATGAGGGGAAGACAATCCGTGTAGAAACTTTTCCCATATGAGGCCATCTTGGGGGTGTAATCAGCCGAATAGTGTTCTGAATACAAAATCTGAGTACTTCGAACACAACTTCGGCCTTAGAGATGAGACCGGATGACTATGGCCCAAATATCAAAGTTTTTCCTTTTGATGATACGGAACTTTCTCACTTTGAGCACTTCTCCATTTGAGGCCATCTTAATTAAGTTCTTCGCCGTGCCAAAATATGGTGTCAACACATGCCCCCCTGTTTTTCGGCAAACTTGTGCGCCGAAAAATAACTTGCACTATGCTTTTCCTAAGGATGATGTCAACACTCCATCGGCCATTTTATGTGCTTAGGGCGATAATTTCTATATTAGCCATGTTTAACTTCTTGTCTACATCATACCCTGGAACCGATTACCACCAATCGGCTTTAAAGAGATGGGAATGAACCCGTTCCTCGTAGCACTAAGGAAATCAAACTCCGAGAAGTCACGCCCTGTTAAGAAAGTAACATCCGGATGATTCCAATCCACCGATGGATCGTCCAAAGCAACACAAGCCGAATTATCCGCGTGAATGACTTCTACCTCTTCATCGACCCACTGTATTAAGAATTGATGCATGGTAGATGGCACACATTGGTTAGCATGAACCCAATCGCGGCCTAATATAACATTATAGTTACCTTGCACCTCGGCGATGAAGAATGTGGTGGCCAAAGTTTTGCTTCCCAGGGTGAGTTCCATGCACATCACACCTTTGGCCTCTGTCTTTTCTTTACCCTCAAATCCATTAAGTACCATATTGGTCTTCATCAATGCATCATTATCTAATCCCAACTTCTTGAAGACCGAGTAGGGCATAAGATTTACCACAACACCACCATCAACGAGCATCCTAGCAACCGGCGATCCGTTAATATGACCTTTGAGGTACAATGGCTTCAAGTGTTTCACCGGTTCTTTGGCTTCTCGAAGATAGCGTTCTTTGGACCAAAATCCAGTTGAGCCACCTCCCCTTCTTCACTTATAGCACAAAACTCGATAGGTAAGTAATACACCATATTAAAACCCATACCTTCCTGAACCGGCGTAGAGTCGTAATCCACCATCTCATCTTCATCCTCCAATGTGTATATTGGGCTCAAAGTTTCCTCAATTGAAGGGGATTTTTTAGGTGGTGTGGACGATGTAATAGGGGTCGCATCATCCTCTTTTGGTGGTGAAGGTGTTGCTGCAGCTAATGTAGAAGCATCTGTGTTTTGTTTTTGTTTAGGCCTCCACACTTGTTTTGTGAGTGCCATGGGCCGAATTTCACTTAACAATTCGTCCCTTTGCCTCTCCTCTTTGTGCTCTACCTTATCGTGGTTCCTCATGCGTTGTAATCTCCTTTTCATGGTCTTGGTTAAACCAGGAGGACACCACTTAGGTTGAGTATATTTGGGATCCCTTGGTTTGGCCCTGCTTGTGCTTGCCTCATGATCACTAACCATGGAACCCTGCTGAACAATAACAATATCACAATTAGAAGTAGCCAGATTACCAACAACCAGCTTTTCGATCTCCTTTTGCCTGTCACATTCTGCAATTTCCGCATTACCTGACTTAACACGCCACACTTTTTTGCTGTCCTTACTTGGAGAAATTTTTGTTGCTCGATTAGCACCATAGCTCAAAAGACCTTGTGTGGGATAATAAAGCCTCTTGCGAGAAGGCCTTCTAGGTGCTGCCCACCCCATATGAAAAGCATAAGGAGCCATTGGGGGCTGCCACCATCCTCCATTGAAGTCTCTCATGTAATATGGCCCATAGGAGGGTTGTGACATCCATGGTGTCGGTGCCCATGGCCCATATGGCCTTGCATAGCATCGAAACTCTTGTTCCGGAGGTGATATTGAACGCTTTGAATGTGATGGCTGTGGGAGTCCTGGATTAGGGGGTCTCCGGACAGCCGGACTATATCGATTGGCCGGACTGTTAGACTATGAAGATACAGGATTGAAGACTTCGTCTCGTGTCCGGATGGGACTCTACTTGGCGTGGAAGGCAAGCTAGGCAATACGGATATGCATATCTCCTCCTTTGTAACCGACCTTGTGTAACCCTAACCTCTTCGGTGTCTATATAAACCGAAGGGCTTTAGTCCGTAGGACAACATACAATCATGCCATAGGCCAGCTTCTAGGGTTTAGCCTCTCTGATCTCGTGGTAGATCTACTCTTGTACTACCCATATCATCAATATTAATCAAGCAGGATGTAGGGTTTTACCTCCATCAAGAGGGCCCGAACCTGGGTAAAACATTGTGTCCCCTGTCTCCTGTTACCATCCGGCCTAGACGCACAGTTCGAGACCCCCTACCCGAGATCCGCCGGTTTTGACACCGACATTGGTGCTTTCATTGAGAGTTCCTCTGTGTCGTCGCCGTCAGGCTTGATGGATCCTACTATCATCGATAACGATGCAGTCCAAGGTGAGACTTTTCTCCCCGGACAGATCTTCGTGTTCGGCGGCTTTGCACTGTGGGCCAATTCGCTTGGCCATCTGGAGCAGATTGAAAGTTATGCCCCTGGCCACTAGGTCAGGTTTGGAAGCTTAAACTACACGGCCGATATCCGTGGAGATTTGATCTTCGACGGATTCGAGCCTCTGCCTTGTGCGCCACGCGGTGACAATGAGTATGACTTAGCTCTCCCATCGGACAGTGTTAAGGAGATCGCACCGGCAGCCGCTCTAACCCTCAATTCGGAGCCAGTTGCGCCTTCCGCGGACGGGTGGATGGACCCCACCACGGAGGCCTTACCCTCAGCGGTGATCGAGCCAAACATCGACCTTACCTTGCACGAGAGCCGCGTTGTTAAACTGCCGGATCCTTCTCCGGCCACAGACTCCGAACCGCCTGCGCCCGTTCCTATTGAATCTGATTGGGCGCCGATCATGGAGTTTACCTCCGTGGATATTTTCCAGCACTCACCCTTTGGTGACATACTGAACTCGTTAAGGTCTCTCTCCTTATCAGGAGGATCCTGGCCGAACTATGTCCGGCAGGACTGGGATGCGGACGATGAAGAAATTCGCGACCCACCCACCACCCACTTAGTAGCCACTGTCGATGACTTAACCGACATGCTCGACTTCGACTCCGAAGACATCGACAGTATGGACGACGATGCGGGAGACGAAGAGGAACAACTGCCCACAGGGCACTGGACGTCCACCTCATCACATGACGTATACATGGTAGACACACCAAAGGAAAACGACGACGAGGAACGGAAGGACGCAACGAAGGGTTGTCCCCTCGAGAAGCAGTCAAAGCGGCGGCGTAAGCGCCGCCCCAAATCCCGCCTCGACAGAAATAATGATCATACAGACCCAGCGTTAGAGCAGGGCGAACCACTGCCAGACCACGGCAACACGGAGAATCAAACCGAACAAACCAACTCTATCAAGGATAATAGTCCAGAGGACATAACACCGGACAGACACCTGGAGCAACAAAATGCCCACCAAAGGCTTGTTGCCACCGCGAGGAGTCTAAAAAGGCAGAAGCAAAGGCTCAAGGCGGCGCAAGACACACTCCAAATCAGATGGAGTAAAGTACTCAACACAACAGCAAAGTATGGCGGTAATCGCCTCACCAAGAGCTACCCGAAGCGGAAATTGCTACCTCAATTCGATGAGGAGGCCTTAGATCCCCCGCAACCAAAAATTAAAACGGCCACCCAGTCGGATAGACGACCTCATGTCCAACATGGAGCGGCAAGCAACGCCGCACAGAAGCCAATACGCGATCCACGCAAGTGCTCACATCAAAAGGACGAAGCAACTAGATCCATCTATGGACCGCGCAAGCGCGCTCCAGCACACGATGCAACACACCAAACATCCGAACACCACGGCACGCCCAGATACAGGGGCGCCGTACACCCCCTATGTTTCACCGATGAGGTGTTGGACCATGAATTTCCAGAGGGATTCAAACCCGTAAACATAGAGGCATACGACGGAACAACAGACCCTGGGGTTTGGATTGAGGACTATATCATCCACATACATATGGCTCGAGGAGAAGATCTCCACGCCATTAAATACTTACCCCTCAAACTCAAAGGGCCAGCTTGGCACTGGCTTAAAAGCCTCTCCGAAAACTCCATTGGAAGCTGGGAAGAGCTCGAAGACACTTTTCGGGCAAATTTTCAAGGGACTTATGTCCGACCTCCGGACGCGGATGATTTGAGTCATATAACTCAACAGCCCGGAGGGTCGGCCCGAAAGCTTTGGAATAGGTTTCTTACTAAAAATAACCAAATAGTCGATTGTCCGGACGCCGAAGCCTTGGCAGCTTTTAAGCATAGCGTCCGTGATGAATGGATCGCCAGACACCTCGGCCAAGAAAAGCCGAGAACAATGGCAGCATTAACAAACCTCATGACCCGCTTTTGCGCAGGTGAGGATAGCTGGCTAGCTAGATGCAGCACCAGCGACCGCAGTACATCCGAAGCTAGAGATGGAAACGGAAATCACAGCGCAACAACAATAACAAACGATGGAATAAAGAAGACAACACGAAGAGCATGGCAGTAAACGTCGGATTCAAAAGCTCTCGGCCAAGTCAGCAAAAGCCGCCCTCTAAAGGCGCCAGAGACGAACCGTCCAGCCTAAAAAAAATTCTGGACCAAGTATGTCAGATCCATAGCACCCCTGGTAAACCAGCTAATCATACCCACAGAGAATGTTGGGTCTTCAAGCAGTCCGGCAAGCTCAATGCCGTACACAAGGGGGAGGATACACCAAGCGAAGACGAGGATGAGCCTCTCAAGCAAGACACTGGGGAAAAAAGAAGTTTACACCAGAAGTCAAAACAGTCAATGTGTTACACGTGATCAAGGGAAGCAAAGCGGCACTCCCAGAAAGATATGCCCAAGGGCCTATCACCGCGAAATCCTGCCACTGGTCGTCTCAAACGATCACTTTCGACCGTCGTGATCACTCAACAAGTACCCGGCGTGCAGGATGTGCTGCCCTGGTATTAGATCCAATAATTGACGGATACCACTTTACACGAGTCCTGATGGACGGTGGCAGCAGTTTAAACCTGATATACCAGGATACAATCCGCGAAATGGGGATAGACCCAACGAAAATCCGCCATAGCAACACTACCTTTAAAGGAGTAACGCCAGGTGTCGGTGTCAAAACCGGCGGATCTCGGGTAGGGGGTCCCGAACTGTGCGTCTAAGGCGGATGGTAACAGGAGGCAGGGAACACGATGTTTTACCCAGGTTCAGGCCCTCTTGATGGAGGTAAAACCCTACGTCCTGCTTGATTAATATTGATGATATGGGTAGTACAAGAGTAGATCTACCACGAGATCAGAGAGGCTAAACCCTAGAAGCTAGCCTATGGTATGATTGTATGTTGTATATGTTCTATCGACTAGCCTGGCCTCGGTTTATATAATGCACCAGAGGCCTAGGATAACAAGAGTCCTAGCCGAATACGCCGGTGGGGAGGAGTCCTTGTCTTAATCGCCAAGTCTTGTGGAATCTTCCTTGTATGCGGCAGCTGTCCGAACTGGCCCATGAGTATACGGCCATGGGGGTTCTCGGCCCAATCTAACAGATTGGGAGATTACGTGGTGAGTACCCCCTAGTCCAGGACACCGTCAGTAGCCCCCTGAACCGGTCTTCAAGTTAGGGACGCTCCTCGATTCTTCCGAACCGTTCTTCATCTTCAGTCGTCGGTCTTGAAAACTGGTTCAACAAATGCCTTTATCAATGCCTTGTTATGTTTATGCCACACCTCAGGTTTGAAGTTGTTCCCGGGCGGCAGCGTCCTCTTGCGTCCGAGCTCCAACGCCGGACTGCATTCGAGATATCTTTTGCAGCCGAGCACCAACGCCGGACTGCTTCCCAGCTCTAACGCCGGAATGTATCCGAGCTCCAACGCTGGACTATGTATCCGAGCTCCAACGCTGGACTGTATCCGAGCTCCAAAGCCGGACTGTATCCGAGGTGTCATAAATCACCTTGGTTCAAAGAAGTTTGAAGGAGTTTAGCCGAGCTTAATGCCGGAAATGCCCTCTATGGAGCCAGCCACTAGCGCCCGAGCTTTATGCCGGACTGCTTCCGAGGTGGTGCACCACCCCGAATATGGGCCGATTTTTGTCAATATTTTTGGTTGGTGCAATTTATTCTCTGCCGAGATATATAGCCAGTAGCCCTCAAGGTGGGTATCGGTCTAAAACCCGAGATGCACATGAAGGATGACATAAGACCGCAGATCCCAGTAGCCACTGAGACTCAGGTTGATTTGCAAAATCGGTCTGAGGATCAAGTCCTAGCTCGGTAGAATACTTCGGGATACAAAAAGCGGCGTGCTCAGTCCTCGAGACTCAGGTTGGGTGCGGCCAACCAACCTGAGGATCAAAATCTCCTCGGAAACTGTATTACACTTAAAATTTTCTGCATTGGACAGGCAATGCAGTAGCCCCCGAGACACTGGTCGGGTGGCAACACCAGATCAGGGAATCGATGTGCCCCTTTAATATTTGTAAATAATAAGCCCGAAGCCCAGTAGCCCCCGAGCCTTAATGCGGGCACGGGTGGCCAAATTAAGGATTGATATCCATAGTAAAATCACAAATTATGTGTAATGACTCTATGTATCCAAGTACTTTACGTCATTAATGCTCGGATCCGCATTGTACAAAACTTTGTTGACTGACCATCAGCTTCCACCTCCTCGGCCAATAGCCGAGGAGTGTTTGTCCTACTTTATAAAGCCTTTATGAGGGCAAAGATTTACAACAAACAAGGCAATCTGGCCATATGGTTTTATAAACAAAGGTACGCAGAGAGATATGTTATATTACTGTTTAACAGAAGAAATGTCTTCCAAAGAAAATAGTCCCGCTATCGGTTCCTTTCTTTGTGTTGTCATGCTAAGCATGATCATGAAACCTCAGCTCCAATGTAAGAGCAAAATATCAAGGATTTAGTTTGGGAGGCCAATTAATAGCCCCCGGTAGTGTTCGGCGACAGTCGAGGTCAAGCCGTAAACACTTCGGCCCTTGTTATGAATGGCCCGTCATTTAACACCGTCATCGGATCGCTGACCAGTTTACGCTTATTGTGACAGTCAGTTTTCAGCTTTCTCCACTGAGGTGCTTAACCATGTGAGCTGGAAGCACAATCGCAGTGGTTCTCCCTTTGCACACCTAGCTGAACAAAGCGGAACGTAGGAGGCAAGCGCAGGAGCCGGGCAACCCAACTATTGACCGAAGACACAATTCGAAACCGATGCATATATAGCAATATCCGAGAATGTTTTTGCCGAATCTCTAAAGGTGTCCGACATTGCACTGCGAGACTTGTGCTGAAAACACACAAATAGTTTAAAAGTGCCATAAGCTTGGAAAATCAAAAAACGTCAGTAAAAACTTGACTTCCGAACAAAATCAAGTGTTCGGTGCCAATTCGAAAATTGGCCTTAGCAAAAGAAGTGCTTCTGTTGTGCTTTAACATGATACATCCTATCTCAAGACTTCAAGCGGGCCAGCCTATGGCTTCAACCTCCTATCCCGAGGGCGGAATACTTCTCATTAGGCCAATTTAGTAAACTAAACTCTAGCGGCTTTGAGAGAGAAATTAGGCTCCCCGGCTAGTGACCACACGCTCGTGTCAGAAAAACGAGTGACAGATAATAATAATAATAATAATAATAATAATAATAATAATAATAATAATAATAATAATAATAATAATAATAATAATAAAACTTTGCAATGACTAAGAAGAAGAACACTTATCATAAAACGGCTCATATAAATTTAAGAGCCCCCAAGTGACTTGGGTAAAAGAATGATTGCATGTACCGAAGTACTTATATCATATATATGTTCAACCGAACTTTAAACGCGTCTTAACCGACCGTCGGCTTCTCCCTCTTCGGCCAAGGACCGGAAAGTGTTATGTACTCCATCCGTCGAGAATATCGACGGTGTTTCCATTAACCAGGCAATTAGGCCATAAGGCTGTAACAGATGAAGCGCGCTCAGGGAACTTATGCTATATTACTGCAAAGTGTAAGAAGCATCTTCGAAGAAAATAGTACCCCCACCGATACCTTTCTTCGGTGCTCATTGTTATTATGAGACTTGTGCAATAGATTTTTTGTACTCATGAGTTCCGTTGTGTGCCGACCATCATTGAAAACTATAAGAGCGCTAGCTTTCGGCTTCACCCAGTCTGAGGTCCGGCTCGGATGACCCGATCGTGACAATCGCAGAGGTGCTCCCTTTACTCCCTAGCCGAACAATTGGGATCGTAGGGGTAAACACAGGAGCGAGGCAACCCAGCTTGCAAATCGCTTAAGTTAATATGGTGCACATTGTGGCGTAATACACGAACAAGGAACGAAGCCGTACAAGTATAATCATATGCAAGAGGAAAAGCTTCATGAAGGAAGCCCCCAAGTGAATTGGGTATTTGAATTTATGTGTCACAAACAAACTTTGGACAAGGAAATTTTTTACAAGCAGATTTTTTCCAAAAAAGTATAATGCTTGGTCGAACCGAACACAAGTTAGAAATTAAAGCTTTGAGTATGAAAGCGACTTAACTGGTTAATGTGTTCGGTATTGATGACGTGGTCCGAGCTTGATGCGGGGCAAGGTTCCATCCCCCAAGCCGGTCCCGAGGTGGCGGAGCGGAGAGCTCGACACGCCGAAGTGGTGACATAGCACGGTCAATGCAGACTGGCAGAGTGACGCCGAAGTCCCCGGATCATTTTCCCGTGCACAAAAAATAGTGCAAACCGGAGATAATAGTAATAATGATAATTAAAAAAATCATTGCATAATAAATAATTTATGCAAAGTGAGTAATAAAAGAAATATGGCCTGGCGCCAAAGTCAATGTCGATGCAGGCCGTCGGCGTGATGCGGTAAAGGCATGGCAAAGTCTGAATTCACAGGTCGGTCCGAGTTCCGGATGCGGCGTTCGCCGGACTATGTACGGAAACTGACCAAACCACCACGCGACCGTCGTTAATGCGGCCATCATTTGATAGACCTGTGTACAGATGATGGACAAACCAGAGTAATAATTCCTTAGGAAAAATAAACCCAAACAAGTAAAAAATACTAGGATTAATAGCACCTGGTTTATTTGTTGTAGCAATCCGAAGAAAGGTGATTCCAAAGATTGGGACTCGATCCGCACACCCATTGCCTGAATGGCGATAAAGCGACGGTATAGCGATGCTGGCAAAGGTTGGCTCGCCGAGGCAAAGCCCTAGGTCCAGCTAACATGACGGAGCTGGTCGGCTAGTGACGCCGAAGTCTCTGGAGTAGGTTGATGAAGAGATGGCGAAGCCCCCGGTCCAGCCGAGATGTCGAAGCCTCGATGTCAGCCGATGAGTCGAAGTAGGTCGGTGTGATGGATACCAGCTTGAAGAAGCAATAGTGCGGCCATGCCGATGCAGGTCGTGACGTGGTCGATGCCGGCTTGATGAAGCGACCGTGCGGCGATGCCGGTATGCCCGCTCCGTGTAATCCGTGGGGCGGCGATGTTGGTGATGTGTCGTGGTATTCTCACAGGGGGTGCAAGACGACATGTGCCACAAGGTGGCTTCGTGTGAGGGCAAGACTGTTGCCGGAATATCCAGGGACGGGTATGCGAGTATCACGCGCTAGTTTACCCAGGTTCGGGGCTCTCCGGAGAGATAACATCCCTACTCCTGCATGTCTGAGTATATGTGGTATATATGGTATAGAGTGCTCCTGGAGCTGTATCTGAGGTCAGTGCCATAGGCATCTGGCCTCATATATGCATGTGGCATGGTGTCCGTTGCTCTTGGTCGAATGGGTGTGCTTGGGCATGCTTGCCCGTAGGAGTGGATGGATGGATTTCTAGCTAGCTTGTGTGTGTGCGTGAGTGAGTCCCCCCTTGATGGATGGATGTGTGCCTATATATATAGGAGTTGGCATGGGTGGTAGTGGCTTTGGTTGTAAGCTACCTTGGGTAGCTTACAAGCTAAGCTATGTAGGCATGGCTAGTGGCATGGTGCATGCCATGCTTGTCCCCTGGGGTAATTTATAAATTAGTACCCAGGGGACACAGTACACTGTAGATGACGTCACGGTATGGTCGTCCCGTCGGTGTCTCGTCGGGCTGCATTTGACTTTGGGCAGTCGGCCTGGCAGAGGAGTCGGCAGCCAGCAGTCAGCCTGGTGGAGGAGTCGGCAGCCAGCAGTCGGCCTTGTGGAGGAGTCGACAACCAGCAGTTGGCCTGGTGGAGTAGTCAGCAGCCAGCAGTCGGCCTGGTGGAGGAGTTGGTAGCCAGCAGTCGGCAGCCAGCAGTCGGCCTGGTGGAGCAGTCGGCAGCCAGCAGTCGGCCTGGTGGAGCAGTCAGCAGCCAGTAGTCGGCAGCCACCAGTCGGCCTGGTGGAGCAGTCAGCAGCCAGTAGTCAGCCGCCAACCAGGTAGTTGGACTGAGGGGCTTTGCTAGCCCCGATGTCTTGAATTCTTGTCTCGCCGTCTTCGGGGTATCCGTGTCCAATTACTCCGACAGTAGCCCCCAAGCCTCCGGGCAACTTGGCAAAGTTGGGCGGAGGTTTTTTGGCGAGTGTTCATGGAAATGATCATGAAAAAGACAAAGTTAGTTCACGCAGATATATCAAATGTTTGCTTTTAGCATTGCAAGTTTTATGCGGAGGGTGCCGACTCGGTTTCGTCTGAGCCCCCTTAATCTTTTTCGTGTTCCCTCCGCCTTTTGGCTTGTGCTCTTGCTCACCTGACAACCGCTCTGCGGTCTGTGGCTGAGAGTGGGCCGCGAAGTGGAGTGTATAGTACTCAGAGTTTGGGAGTAGATTCAACCGAGTAGATAATTGTATAGGAAATGGTCGGATCGCCCGAAGGGTTTTTCTTCCCGGACGTTTTTCGCGTGGGTGGCCTCCAGCGTTCACTCTTGCTAGTCGGACAGCCGCTCTGTGATCTGTGACTAAGAGTGGGCCTTTGGTACCGTGCACGGTACTAAGCCGTCTGCGGGAACTAACGTCTTAGGCTAAGCGGCCAGCCCTTGGGCCAACTCTGGCTGGCGCAGGGGTGAACAGTGATGCAACTATAATAAAATGCGGAGATAGCCCCCGAGCATCGCTCAGGGTTATCCATGCTCTTGTGGTGCAAAAAATATGCGGGTGAGGAGCTCACATTGATTTTCGTGTAGTCGCGGTCATTGTCGAAGACAGCCGCCACAGCTCGGCGCTCGCGGAGCACGCCGGCGTACCCGCTGGGTGTAGCCTTCGAGCCTCCGAGTGCTCGAAGGGGGGTCCCGGCCGGTCAGGCTCGACCGGCCAGGCGGCAAGGCATCTTGCAGGGCCCTTTTTCTTGTTTTTCTCTTCTGCCGGTTGCTGTTAACAAACAAAACTCTTCTTTTGTTTGCAATCTTCCGTGGGGGCGCGCCAGCGCACCCACTGGGTGTAGCCCCCGAGATTCGGGCTGACTGCTGAGCAGTTGGGCCGGATCTTCCGGCAACTACCTTCTCTTCTTCTTCGCGGGGGCGCGTCAGCGCACCCGCTGGGTGTAGCCCCCGAGATTCGGGCCGACTGTTGAGCAGTTGGGCCGGATCTCCCGGCGACCACTTTGTCTTCTTTTTTTAAGCTTGTGCTTTTTTCTTCTACAGCCGGCTGGGCGGGCGGACCCCGAAACAGTAGTCAGGCTCTTTACAGCTGGCAGGCAGCCAGCGGTAGGACGCACATTTCTCTCTTTTTCTCTGCCAATCGGCTGTGGGCACCCGGTCGTGCACACTCTCTTTTTTTGTTCATTTTGTCCCAGCCAACTTCTTTCTCTCTTTTTTTTTTCTTTTCAGCAACCGGCCTCTTTCCTCATCTGGCTCTTCTCTTTCTTCGTCTCCGCGGGGGCAGCCGGTCCCTCCGCCTCTGCACGAGAAGCCGGCCAGGAGCGAGCACCGGGAAGCGGAGGGGGCCAGAGCCGAGAAGCTTGCTGGCGGGCGCGGCGTGCGGAGGCGGCCGCGGGGCACCGCGGGAGGAGGCCGGGACCATGGGGCGGATGAGCAGTCGGCCTAGGCGAAGCCGGAAGGCGACCGGAACGGGCGGAGCCGGCCCTGCCGGGTGGTAGGGAAGCCGGCAGGCCGGGTTGTGGCGCAGCAGCGGAGCCGGCGGCGCAGCGGCCGACTGCGCGGGCAGGAGTCGGACAGCGCGGAGGCGAGGCAGTCGGCCGTCGTGCGCGACGCAGGAGTCGG